>NW_011499988.1:337387-349625 GCF_000495115.2 Populus euphratica
TAGTAGTAGTAGTAGTAGTAGTAGTAGTAGTAGTAGTAGTAGTAGTAGTAGTAGTAGTAGTAGTAGTAGTAGTAGTAGTAGTAGTAGTAGTAGTAGTAGTAGTAGTAGTAGTAGTAGTAGTAGTAGTAGTAGTAGTAGTAGTAGTAGTAGTAGTAGTAGTAGTAGTAGTAGTAGTAGTAGTAATAATAATAATAATAAAGAAAGAGAAGAAGAAGAAGATGATGAGAACTTTGAGATGGAATATTAATGTAACGATTAAACAATGATAATAACAAATGTCAAGGTTAGAGGTTCCACTAATGGTATATCAAACAAGTATAGTATAAACTCTTATTATTGAATTGGAAACCACACACAAAGGAGGTTCCAATCAGATTATATATTGTTAACATGATTACATTAGTCATCTTATTCAATTAATGCTAATACTTGTAAATCTCGTCAAGCATTCATGATTATAACTTATGTTAACAACAAATCAAGTTCCTTTCATAGCTCAGGTGTCGGTTATACCATACATTATGGGCTATGAAAGTGCCAAGCATTTGTTGTACCAAGTGTTATACAACATAAATCAAGATTAGTCATTTAACAAGCAAAGTATTAAAGAGTGAACAAGATAGCAAATATAAAACATGTTAGTATCAAACATTAAAGTCCATATTAAGTTTACATTATACTTATTCTTACACCATTAGTGTAACCTTTTCACCTTGACATAATTAACTTAGCTAGACATAATGAAAGAAAGCAAAATAGATAAACAAAATAAGAACATAAAAGTTAACTAAGTAAAGGAAAGGAAATGAAAGGCATAAACTTAATATTAATGAAAACAAAGCATAAAAAATACAAAGAGAGAAAGGAAGAGCATGATCTTGATCTGAACACCAAGATGCCTAAATGCATGGCAAATGCCTCCTTTTATAGGCCAAAAATGGGAACTATTGATTTGATGACTAATTGATAAGTGGGTGACCAACTTTTGACTTGGTGACAATCCTTATCTTCTCTTGTCTGCCCAAAACGTCATTGATAACGTCAAAATTGGAGCCAGTTGTAAACATGAAAGTTGTAGGCAATTGTCTCAGCTTTCTTGTGTAAAAATTTCAGCTCATTTGGACTTCTAGAACTCCAGATATGGCCAAAATACCGAACAGTGCTCGGGCTGGAAGACAGATTCGGGCTTCTTTGTTGTTGCTACAATTTGGACTTGATAATGGCCTTTTTAGATCTTGGGCTCCATATGAAAGTTGTAGGCCTATGTCTTACCTTTCCATCCATATAAATTTGACCTAAATCTGAGATCTGTAGCTCCAGATATGACCCAATTACCGAACAGTGTTCCGGTTTGGATTGCACCGATATCTCTTTTCTAAGTTTGGCCATCTCTTTATCCTTGCAATTTAAGTTCTTCAAGTCATCAATCAATCCTTTCATTTATGTGATAGGCCTGCATTAAAAATAGATATTTACCATAAATTATAGGTATCTTATATTATTAGATACATTATTATAAAACATATTTAAGTTAAGGAGTTATTGATACTTCAAGTGCAAAATGATGATATAAAACCATGATAAAAATGCACTTTTAAGTAGTAATCATCTATACCGTTCAAGGGCAGGGCTGCCCATGTTCCATGTGGCACTCGGTCTACCTTGCGCATGAGTCGAGGAGCACCTGCGCTAGATGCTTGCTTCTCGTGGCTTGCAACCCCACCCAAACTTGTGTTGGTAATTTTTTTTCCAACCATCCTTTTAATGTCAAATACACCTCAGCGAAAAGACAACCTCATTCTTCCCCTTCTACCATTGCAACTTATTGTGTTAAAGGCTGGGTTGTCATTACACTATTTCAATTCACAGTATTTTGTGTTTATGTAAATATTAATAGGGGCACTAAGTCATTTTAGTATATTATGTAATTATATTAGGAACTCATGCTATGCCACGAGCCGATAATGTTTTGAAAGAATCAAGAAGAAGTATGGGTCATTAACTTGATTATATCTAATAAGATCGATTAATTTAATAATTTGATTTAAATCGAAGGCAATAATAGAAAAACAACAGTAAAAAAGAATACTTGGTAATGATAAACAAAAAAATGAATCATTGATATCATACATGTAGGGAGAATAAAGAAAAGATCATAGGAGACCCACCACTACTCAACCATGGACATCGCCTATAATCAAAAGAGCTTGTTGAATTTGTTTAAACTCCACTGTAATAAAATATCAAAAGAAGTTGCATAGCTTGCTAGAGGAATGCCCTGTAAAAACAAATTAAACAAAATACAGTGAAGTGAGTATTTGTCTATATTCATTTAATCAATTTTATTTAATTAAAAAATATATTTTGAAAAAAATATGTCTAACAAAGAACAAAACATAAAAAGACTCATATAACCTGACCAAATAAAAAACAAATATAAAGAACATATATAAAAATAACATAAAGCTTAATTTCTAATAAAGTAATTATTAAAGGATAAAATCTTAAAATAAAAAAAATAGCTTAAAAGAATAATAAAAAGAAAAGGAAACCTCTAGCAAACATCCTTAAGTTTGTTTAATTTTCCAAACTAGAATATGTAAAAATTTAAAATAAGGTTAACTAAGAAGCTCAAGTTCAACTCAACTCAATACTGAAAAATAAAATGAGTGTAAAAAAAAATACTAAACTTTTTTTTTAGCAAAGCAAAAAAAAAAGAAGGATGAAATCTAATAGGAAAAAAATGATATAGGGTGAAATCGTCAGAAAATTACACTATATAAATTATCTTATGACATAAATAGTAATTAAAAAAACAGGGACAAATAATACAAATTTATAAAATCAATTGAGGATGAAATTTTAAGAAAATAATTTTCATAAGTTATTTCAAATAACAAAATATCAAGTAAAAAATTAGGGACTAAATAATAAATAAATAGAAGTAAAAAAATCACACGAGGATGAAATTAAAACAAATTTAGATTTTTATAATTTATTTGAATTAAAACAAATATCAACCTAAAGATTAGAGATAAAATAGAAAACAAAGAGAAGTTAAGGTGCTCATTTGAGAAATTGTAGAGCATGGTGTAAGAATAGAGAGAGAGAAGAAACAAATAGAAACGGATATCAAAATTAAATTTGAGCTTTATTTTTTATATGCATTATTTTTATATAAAGAAGATATCAAAATAAATCTAATGACGCTATGAAATTATATTTTTATTGCTAAAATCAATCGCACACATTGTTCAAAGATGATGGAGCAACTATTATATACCTGGAACATACCATTCCTTTAATTTATTAAAAGACAAAACTAACCCTCTTGTTACCAATAACACAAATAATAATAATAATACAATAACCAAAATGCTTTTAGATCGAGACATGAACAAATAAAACTTATAGGTGAAGAGATATTTTTACTGTACAAATAAAATTAATAAGACAAAAACACCCTCTTTTCTAGCCAAAGTACGTTTTGCATATAAAGTTAAATTAATTATTTTATTATTCATTTTATAAGTAAAAATATAAATATATTCTTTAATGTATTTATAATAATTTACTATGTAATGTTAAAGGAAATACTTGTTGTGTTCTTCATCAATTTAAAAATAAAAAAATATCCCTATTAAAAAGACAATCATGCCCCCAACATCTAGCTATAAGGGTTTTTTTTTTTAAGAATAAAGTGGTAAACTCATCATTCACAATCACAATAAAATAAGCTGGGAGGAACTATAAATTCATCATGCCTTTTAGGTTTTTTTTAATATAGCAAACAATAATTTTTTACATGCTAGATATTTTTTTAAAAAAGATAAATATATTAATTCCTAGTGATTAAATATTGCAATAATTAGAAAATTTTGAATTTTAAAATTCTCATGTAATCACATCACAAAAATTGAATGGTTTGGTATACATGTTTAATTGATAGTGAATAAATTTAATTTAAAATTTTAAAATTTATTGATTAATTAATATTTAATTATCATAGTTACTGATATTAGTTTTTTAAGATAATATTTGGTTATTGTTTTGGATAGAATGAATAGAGATAGTGGAGACATAAAATATAGTTGGTTCAAGATATAAAGATAAAGATATAAAAATAAATCTTTTTTTAAAATAATTTTGAATTTCAATACTTTCAAAACAAGAGACGTGGAAAGGATATGTCTTCTAAGATAATATTTTTTATTTCTAAAATATCATTGTAAAAAACTATTTATTCTAAAAATTGTTCAACTAAGACATGTAAAGAGAAAAATTATTATTATTATAATTTTAAAACCCAACTCCAGGGCTGATCTGGGAAAATCTTGAGTCATTACTTGAGGCTCAGATTGACCCGAGTTAATGTAAGAATGAAAATATTTATTATTATAATTTTAAAATCTGATTTAATGGTCGACTTAGTGCAAAGCCCAAGTCATCAATAGGGTTGATTATTGACCCAATTCAATATAAGAATAACAATGATTATTATCACAATTTTAAAACTCAACTCAGGGATGATCAAAGGTAAAGCCCGAGTCATGTGTTAGAAAAGTCAGCGAGGTTAACATAAAATAAATATGGTTATTATTGTAGTTTTAAACTTTATTTAGGGGTCATATCATGACAAAGGTCGGGTCATGTATTTGAAGGGTTAACTCGAGTGAATGTAAAGATAAAAATGATTATTATTATAATATTAAAACACGACTCAAGGGTCATTGGGACAATGCTTAAATCAGAAGTTAGGAGAGTCAACATGAGTTGACTCGAGTCAACTTGTAGATATAAATATTTATTATTATAGTTTTAAAAACCCATTATGAATGGTCAATCAGGCTGATCTAATTTGTTTTTAAAATTATCACAACAACTTTGTTTTGATTTTTTCCAAAAAAAATCAATGGGTCTTTTACCCATTTTTTATCCTGGATTTATTTGAGTTTTTAACCAAGTTAAGTCGAGTTAATCATTTCTTTATTTCTTTGTAAACTTGGATAAATCTAGGCTCCATGTTAACCCGTTAAGTCAATTTTGATTTTATAACTAGAATTTATTATTAATTTCAACACTTAATATAAACTAAAATAAAAAAATATATCTAATTATTTTTTAAAATATGTAAGTTTAATAATAAAATAAATATTTTTTTATTTTTTTATTTTATCTATAATAAAAAAATAAAATACAGATAGTCACTCTATTTTGTATATTACCATCAAATAAAATTTTGTCTTTTTTGTTTTTTTCTACCTTATCTCTTTTTTTGTTCCTTTTTTTTTTAGCCCCTTCTATCCCAAAACATTAACCGCGTAGAACTCAAAAGCATTCGTTAACTTCTTACTGTGTAACCAAAGAAAAAAGAAGGATGGTCTCAAAATCGCTAATATACCCGGAGCTTATGGAGTACAACTAGGACATGCATGGGCCCCAGATGCATAAAAAATGTCGGTGATCCCCTACAAGTTTGCCATATCATTAGCAGCTGTCATCCTGTCGCTCCATTCCATTGCTGGTCAACCCAACACTAAAGCAGCCGCATCAGACGGTGGTCTCCAAATGACTGGAGAGACAACTCTTTTCTTTTGACAAAACTTGGTAAATATAATCTTTGGAAAACGGCAGAGTGATTCTCGACTTAACATGGACAGTGAAAGATTAAAAGTTGTATTAAAATATTTTTTATCTAAAAATATATAAAAATAATTTTTTATTTTTAAAAATTATTTTTAAGATTAATATATTAAAAAAATCTCAAAGTATTAAAAAAATAATTTTTAATATTTTTTTTAAAATTTAAGGAAATGTGGTTTTACCTGTATTTCCTAACAGAGCTTTAATTAAATTAGATTTTAAATTTTAAAAGAAAAAACTTTAATTAAATATTAAATCTTTTGATTTAGTTTGATATTAATTAAATATCAAATTTTGATTGAATTTGAATTAATTTATTATGATAATCAAATAATATATCAGGGGTTAAACTAGATTTCTGCTTTTAAAAAATAGCTTTTACCTTTTATTTATTTATTTTTTGACATTGTGATTTTTTTTTAAAGAATTAATTCACTCATAAGAGTTCAGTTTAATATATATTTATGTGCAAATTAACACATAAATTTCTTCAATGAAGTTATATATATAGTTCAAATTAAATCCTTTAGATCATCATCGATAAAAACCAAAACAAAACAGTTTTGCTTTGATGTGATCATTCAAGCTGATAATTATGCAATTTCCTTTTTGAAGGGAACTCGAAGCAAGGGAAGTTTTACTGAGAAAAAAAAAAAAAGTTCTGGTGTTCATAATTAGATGACCTGCCGCAATGCTAATATGAACAAAAATTTCAAACACCATATATATATATAGAGAGAGAGAGAGAGAGAGAGAGAGAAGCTAGCTAGTCATCAAATGACCAGGCCATGCGTGTGGTGTGCAGTTGAGCTTGCATAATGCGCATACACCGAACATATCAAACCCTACCTACCTGGTCGGGTCGGAAAGGTAGATTGAGTTTAAAAAAAATTAAATGAAAATTAACATAATTAAACCTAGATGACTTGATAGATAAAATTAATATCTATCCGTTCAAAATTTAATTTAACTCTTCATTTTTTTTCATCTTATGGAAGTACTTAACTTTGAATTTTCAACCACGGACCAGGACACGATCTCCAAGCATATGATGTTGTTTGGCTTGACAACGTAATTTTAAGGTTTAGATGGTATTTTATATTGATTATTGTTTAATTATTATGAAATTTGATATATTAACAAAATATATATTCCTTAATTTGAAAAATGAACTAAAATTTATAGATTGACTATAGAATGTTATACACTGTTTACACAGACCAAAGACAAGAAAATAAAATTAAAAAAAAAATATATTTTATACAAAACGAACACCCTCTTGATAATTTATCACTTTAAACTTGCCCCTCGATTCTTAACCAGGCATGATATTGTTAATTTGCATGGGAAGTTAATTTTGAAGTGAGAGACGGGTAATATAGCAGGAAAGACTGCCATAACAAGTACAGCCACCGAAGGCCTTTCACATGCCAAAGCACTCACACATTTTTTTTTTTCTTCTTTTCGAAACATTTGCTCGTCGCAAATTCGTTCCTTATAACTATTTCACTCCCTGTATAGCAGCGGTATGTATTGATAATACAGAGAGACAAACAGCTTCCTGGTAGAATCTACATGTACGGGATTCAGTGTTTGCTTTTTTCGTCATCTTGAGAGGAGGAAAGGCTGGCGCGTTGGTATGGCAAAAAGATGACAATAAAAAACACCAAATTGAGGAAATTTAGGAAGTGTGGCTACTTTGACTATTGACCTGAAATTCATAGAAGCTCAGTCAATTGTTGCTTCCGTCGGGTCCTCACCTAGGCACCTGGGAGTTTCTAATGCTGAGCAAGGAGCGCACTGTTTTTAGTCGAAGAAAAAGTTTAGCCCGAGTTTCTTGTCTAAGCACGCAAGTGATTAATCAACCCTTCTGATCCATTGATAACTTGGAGATGATTTTTTATTAGATGGGCCAAACGGCACTAATTCTGCGTACTCCATACCATTAAATTGTGATTGGAGGCATACCTATCTGTAATCATGGTGTCTCCTACTCGAACCCATTAATTTGGCTTGAGGGCCACACCCGTAGAGAAAGGGCAACAAGTATGAATGTTGCGAATTGACATTTCTTTTTCGATAAATTCTAACTTGAGTGTGGGAGTAAAGTTCTTGGGTGGTTGCATTGACTCTAGAAAATGAGTCGAATGACATGAGAGGTCACATCAGAGGATTTGTAATTGGTCAACATTGTTCATTGTTCATGGGTTTAATGTTATTGCATGTATGGGTCAACATTGTTCATGGGTTTAATGTTATTGCATGGAACAGTAATTCTGATGATGATGCATGCGAGGTTGTAGCCGGAATTTTTGTCGGCAGATCCAGGTTCTCCATACACGTACGCTTCTCTTGACGATCAGCCCCTGTAGCCAGATTGTGTCCCTATCATGAATTACATATGATTTGTAATTAAAATCCCTTTTAATCTCTCTTGTCTCTGCAATCTTCTGATCTTATTTATGGTAATTTTGAGGACGTCTTCAATCTTAGAGAACAAAACATGTTTTGGAAAATTCTGCAAAGGCTTATGTCATCTGGTGCAATGCGGAAAAGCTTGGTCGATCAAGCAATTTAGCTAGCTAGCACTAGCGATATTCAAAAGCCAGTTGACCAGGACATGACATTGTTAATGGCTTAGAGAAAGTCTGACCAAGACAAATTCATGTGCGTGATCGAGCGATAAACCCCACAAGGAAACAAAGGTGAGCTTTTTAGGACTGGACAATGGATATATACACGCTTTAGAAACCTCGAAAAAGATGAGCAGATAAGAAATGTGAAAGAGAATGTAAGGTTCCATTCCACTTCGAGTGGGCTGATCTGCTGGTCTTCACATTCAATTCTCTCCCGAAGCACAGGAATTATACCGGCCTGTTCCTTGTAATCATTATCAGAACAATAGTTCCTCAACTTAATTTACATGGGCCGCTTATTCTGGTCAGACCCTTCGATTTATTTTTTCAAGTTTATATTTTGAAATCAGTATTTAGGAAAAAAAGTTACTTACTCGGTGTTCTTAAAATAACTTGAAAATAGAACTTTGATTTTAATCGATGTATAAAGTTGATCAGAAAATGTAATGTTTCTCATTGATGGAATAAAAAATATGAAATGGTATACCTGATCACTAAAGATTTGAGAAAGTAAAAAATAATAAAAATAAACACGCATGATGTTAGAAATTAGGGCCTGTATTTGATGACACATGCATATAGGTTTCGTTATCCCTTACGGAAGAATAGCATCAAAGCATCTAGCTTTTGCACATGCATATAAGTTTCGTTATCCCTTGCGAAAGAATGGCATCAAAGCATCTAGCTTTTGAACAGTAGCCAAAAGGTAGAAGAAAATAAAGAGAATTCCACTCGGACCCATATGAAAAGAAGAGACGGAATAGAATATCATGATAAAGAATGGTTATGGTAATGATGAACTCAGAACCATTGGACAATATCCTTTTTTATATGTCAAAACTCCTAACATCTCCCCCTCTGTGAGTACTGTGATTTTTATACACACCAGAGCAGGAAGACATGATTCATTTGGTGATCGTTTCTCTGAATGCGTGTAGCATAGGAGTATTTAATAGTAAAGGTTTTTGAAAGGTGAAGAAAAAGAAGATGGCAAAGGTTTCCAAGCATGGAACAGTGAGGCTAAGCAATCATTTTGTCCAGGGAGCATGGGCAGCTTTCCAAGCTAAAAATCACACGAAGAACAGCGATTGACATGTAAATGCCTAAACTATGATTTAAGGGGGTGGGTGTAGCATGCATGTTTAAGTTAATTTGCTACCAACTCGTACTTTGTTAATATGCGAGCATAACATGCTGCTTAAGGTATCATTTTTATGGTCCATCTCTCCTTAAAATGGTCATGTGTATCATGATGATGTTGCTCGGACAAAGTACATCTGAATGGGAAGCCTTTGCAGAATTGCTTGCCGTGGGGAAGACACTTGAGGATTTTCATGTTGGTGTGTTTTGATTCATTTATTACCTTGCGTGCATAAACTCGCCCCAACCCGAGAATTAACCTGATATAAAACTTGGTTACAGGTTTAGCGGGTAATTAATCTAAATTAATCATTTTAAAATGTTAAAATGATATTATTTGATCAAGTAAGATAATATTTTTTTGACATATGATCAAGGCTGGGATAGGTCGAGCGGTTTCTAATTGACATGTCTAGCCAAGCGGGCTAATAACAGTTTTTAACACCTGTGAGGTGAATACAGAATCTAGCTTGCATAATGTCTTCTTTATTACATGTTTAATGTTGCTAATACTGCTAAAGATCAAGTCACAATGTCTTCGAGTTCTTTGCAAGTTCAAATTATGAACAACTGAAATGCCATTGGAGTACAATCGCTTATAATGGTCCAGCCCTAAACATAATGATTCCACATAAAACTTGAACGAAGCAGTTCATGACCAGAACAGGGTCATAGACAAGACAAGAAGCCCTTTACAGCCTATGGGCCCTAATTAAGCCCACTAGGGATAACACTGTTGCATCTGGAGCCTGGCAAGAGTCCAGTCTGCTAAAAGCCCATCAATGTTAGAGCCATAATTCCCCACTTCGTGTTTAGGCTTCCATTTAAACCCTCTTTTATGCTTATGCTAATTAAAATTTTAGTGTACCTAATACACATAATTAGCTTCCCATTTACTCCTCTCATTTTTCACCTCCTTCAGTCTCAAATTCTTATTCTCAAGCAATTTAATCAACTTAGCAGTGTGTGTTCTAGTTTTATTTTTTTATTTTTCATTTGACGAGTACAAATAATGCAAAAGGGAAGTTGCCGAATTATATAACCTATAGTATGATTTAAAGTTGACAAGAGCTTATTGTATCAATCTACATATCGAGAACACACCTCGAAGTTTTCTTTCAGAATACAGAATCGATTCTTTGGGATATAGAATTTAACTCGGAATGATTCGGAAATCGATAATGATACATTGTGGCTCTTTTATTGTTGATGGTGTCGGCGTTTTTCTTTGTGCAGAAAAGGAAAAGAGGGTAGGCAGCTGCCTGGAACAACCGCTAGTGTGTGTTTCCAAGTCCAAGTGCGTCTATGGATTTTATATATATTTTAAAGTAAAAAGAGTTTGAAAAAAATAGTAATTGTTAAGAGTTTGAAAAAAAAAAGAAATTGTTTTTAAAGTGTTTTTTATTTGAAAATATATTAAAATAATATTTTTTATTTTAATTTTTAAAATTTATTTTAAACATTAATACATTCAAACGATTTAAAAACATTAAAATAATAATATAAATTAAAAAAATTAAATTTTAATACAATACATTCAAATGATTTAAAAACATTAAAAAATATAAATTAAAAAAATTAAATTTTAATAAAAAATAGATTCAATCTCAATTTCAAACAGTTGAAAGAGCACTTGAATTGTTAATCTACTCTTCACCTGATATCCTTGACTGAATCTTTGACCTAGACAACTCTCTTAGAACTAATTGAAAGAAAATGCACCCTTGTTATGCTGTCTTTACTGTGTATTGTGAATGGATTTATAGTTCTATTTTTCTTAATTATAAAACTTTCAAACAATGTAAACTTAATTCAGTATCTAAATTAAAAAACAAAAGGTATCGAAAAATATTTTCAAGAGGATTAATTTGCTAATTTAATAAGAATTTTATAATTATATACATATTTATTATCACTATATTATCTCTATTATCCCGGCTCAATTAGAAAAATCAGTAGCTATAGATTCGATATAATTATAAGCAAGGATATATACTGGTATTTGGTAATTTATAAACTTTGTAAAAGTAATTTTGTCATTTAAATTAAAAAGAGAAGTCATCCCTTCATAATTCTCAAAAAAATAATAGGAGACTTCAGCTTCTTTTATATAAAAATAACACCAAAACACAGATATCCTCATATTTTTTTAGAGAATAAGACTAGTTTTGTTTGAGATTTATGACTATTCTTCCCAGTATGTGTATTTTTTAAAAATCAAACTTATATTTTTATTTTTATAAAGATATAGCGGTGTTTTAATAGCTAGACTTTATTAGTAAAAATAACACTAAACTACAAATTTATTAAGTATTTTCAGATTCTATTTAGAACAAATCATTAAATCATTATAATAATAAAAAAAGAGAGGTTCAATCATAAGTGATGATGGGAGAAATTAATTTCTTGTTAATGCACCAAAAAAAATAAAAAAATTATTTAAACACAGAAATTTAATCCCAATATATGAAAACTAATCTGAAATATCATAATCACTATAACCAAAAACAAGGGAGAATTGAGAATTTTATTTTGGTTACCATATCTCATCTTAAACGTCTCCATGGATATGGACATCTGAGGTTGGAAGGCAAACTCGTCAATGGGAAACAAAAGATGGTAGCTCTTTTTTCTTTTCTTTTTTCTTTTTCTTCTTTTATTGATAGGATCATAGCCACTTCCATAGAATCATCGAAGATTTGAATCTTTGTGTTTGTCGGGCATAGTGCCGATCCACTAAACATATGCATTATAGCAAGTAGCAACTACCACCATCTCTGTTTTCCTTTTTTTTTTTTTTTTTTTTTAAAAATAATTAA
>NW_011499988.1:349687-427399 GCF_000495115.2 Populus euphratica
TTTTTTTTTTTTTTAAAAATAAATAAATAAATGTGATGACTGCCTCTACCGTTCTTGTTGCATTTTCCAAAAATTATATATATCTTCTTTTTTTCTAATACAAACAAATATAATTGATGTCATGTTGAATATTGATTGAGAATACTAACATCTCAACCTTATTTAAATTAATTTGATAATTTAGTAATCTAAAACTTGATTTAGATTAGGTTTTTTATGGAATCGAAAGAGATTTAATCTAATTAAAATAATTAAAATACTAGTGCGAGATGATTTAACTTTCTATTTTATCTTTTTTGAAATAAAATATTGTGATAGCCTGAATTTATAACTCAAACCATGAGCCGAGCTGAATTTTATAACGTACGTTGGAAGAGACATGGTTTGTCCATAAAAGCTAGTGCAAAGTTGATGAAATTTGTCGAAGACGGAATGGAGAGTCCTTCCCCATACTACTATGCCTTAACAGCATTTCACCTCAGTTTTATTATCAACCTTGTTTTCTCTGGTCAAGCAGTTGAATCCCCGGAGTATACACTGATACTCCAGCAATCAGACTTTGAGATCAGACTGTACAAAGATATCTCATGGATGTCTGCTCCTGTTGTCCAAGCAACTTCTTTTCAGAAATCTACCAAGGCTGGATTTCACAGGTTTCCTTTCCGATTACATTATAATAAATCAGACTTCATGCATGTACGCTCTTTCTTAGTTTCTTTATGATTCTCAGGCTTTATCAGTACATTCATGGGGCGAACCTCAACTCTACTCGGCTTGCCATAACTGCTCCTGTTCTAACAACCATCACAGAGGCACCACATGGATCTTCGTTCTTCGTGAAGATGTCCCTGCCAGCTTATTACAAAGGGACCCCTCCACAACCGGATTCTGAGCTTGATTTGCAGTTGGAGAAATGGAGAGCAAAATGCATTGCAATTAGAAAGTTTTCTGGGTTTGCAAGGGATGATAACATTAGTGAAGAAGCAGAGGCTCTCGAGACCAGTCTAAATGAGCACTGGAATGGAACTTTGGAAAGTAAAAGTTCCTACACGATTGCCCAGTATAATGCTTCCAAACATCTCTCTGGGCGCTTCAATGAGGTATGGATGGCGGTTTCTGGCTTTGGTGCAGAGGGATGCTCATCTCATGGCCTTGAACAAGGGAAATATTGATTTGCCATGCGTAGAAATTAGCAGCATCTAGAAAACTGCTGATTCGGTAATGTGATTACATGATCTTGGGATGATCAGTAATTATTCTGTCAAGAACATCATCTGGACATACCACTTGTTATCGATAATAAAATGCTAATGTGATTAGATATCGGGATTTCAGGCATCATAAACAATGCATCATAAATTAGCAGCAAACCGTGTTTTAATCGGGTTAATCAAATTACAAGTTAATCCTATTATTATCAGCCATGTCAACTTCAATTTGATTTTTCTTTTTTTTCTAAAAAAAAAATCAAGCCAGATTAAGATGGTTTCCACTGGAAAACAAAACACCCAAGTACCAAATACGACATTATTCGTGATTGTAAACTGATGCATGACTATAATCAATGCTGCAATTTGGATTTATTGTTCTTTTCATTTCCCGATTGTTTATGTATGTTTTCCCTTTCTTCATTTCCCTCTCTGTTATTTTTCTAATTTATACAACCCTCACAAGCAAAATCCGATTCGGAAAAGAGAGAAAGAAGATTACATCTGGGGTCTTGTTTGAACTACGTAGACATTACCATCACGTATCACACCTTCAATGTCTTGAGGAGATCCATACAGCTCTTCAATTGCACTTCCTGCACGAGCAATGCCAGAGAGGATTGATCGTCGAAACTTTTCGTCGGTGATCAACGGATCAGATGAATAATCGAGCACAACCTTCTCTTCTTCATCCATTGGCACACTGCACAACAGATAGATACTAAATGAGCAAATAATAATATGATAATAACACCAATTCTTTCAGTATGATTTAGTTTTCAACTAGGCATCTTGAATGCACACTGTATATCCTCCCCATCAGTTTCTCGAATGATTTTTACCTATCATAAAGGCCTGCACCGGCATAACCTTCTAGATCTTCACCATTCGAGTCGGATCGGAGGATGATAGAACGTCTTATCGTCTTATAAAGAGCCCAATGGGTTTGCTCGGGTAACCCAACACCTGCGGCATGTCAAAGTTCAAGGGAAAATTGTAACATTACAAAAAAATTGGGGTGCTCTCATGGGTTGGCTCACAGCTTCTTTTATTTTCAGTTTTTTTCCACTACTTCGAAACTAAGTAATTATACATCATATAGATTCAGTCCTCGAAGCAACAATAAAAGCCATGAGTTTACTTGAACTTAAGACTCCTCCATGTCCACTGTAAAGTTCAAACAACCGATAGAAGTTACTATATCATTGGTATATGATAGGTTACAGGTTCGATAAATTATTTTATTTAATATAAAAAAAATTTAAACATTGTTAAAAATTCTCTAATATAAAAAATAATAATTATAAACTCAAAATATAATTAATATTTAACATCCTTTTAAAATATTTGATGCAATATTGAATGTTATTTATTTTCAAATATTAAAATAATGATATATTGAATTGACTTGGTTTAACATATAACATATCAAATCTATAATTTGAGTCATAAAATCATGATAACGTTATAAAAAACAAATCAAAATAAATTATAAAGATTAATTCTCAATCAATTCATTAAAAAATAACATTAAAAAAAAATTTAAAAGAAACAACAAAAATCACTCGAGTTAACCTTTCAAATCCAAAACTTAAGCCATGAAATCCAAGTAATCCTATAGAAAACAAATCGAAAAATACAAAGTCTAGCTTTCAACTAATCAAATATTGAATGATAATATATATATCAACATGAACTAACTTGTTAAACTCGTGACTTGGGTTATTAAACTACGATAACTTCATAAAAAACATATAAAAAAATTATAAAACTCTATTTTCAATATATCCAATATTAAAATCAAGAAAAGAAATTAAATCCATGATACCGTGAAAACTCTACAAAAAAACAAATTGAGAAAAATTACAAAGCTCAATTCCCAAATAACCTGGTTTTAAATGATGAAATTGAGAAAAAAATTAAATAAAAAAATTAGTTGTTGGATGGTGAAATTAAAAAAAAAAAATTCAATTAGAAACAAACATAAAAATGAACCAATTCAACACGGTTTAACTTATCAAATATTCGATTTAGATTATGAGATTGTAATAACCTTATGAAAACCAAATTAAAAAAAAAATCACAAAGCCCAATTAAAAAATACTCAATTAAAAAATAACTTATGGTCCACCCAGATCAGCCTATCAAACTCACGACACGACTCGGATATTAAGATCGAAATAACTTCATAAAAAACAAATAAAAAAAAATTAAAACTCAGTTTTCAACCAGCTCAATATTAAAAGATGAAATTAAAACAAAAATCATTTTAAAAAAGTAAGATAAAAAATTATTCGAGTCAAGATAAGTTAACAGGTTAAATGTGTAATCTAGATCATGATTGAGATAAATTCATAAAAAATAAATCAAAAATAAAATTACAAAGCCCCACTTTCAACTAATCTAATGTTAAAGGTTAAGATTAAAAAAAAAAAAAAACCTAAATCTACGAGACCGAAAGGCTGCAATATAAAAAAAATTAAATTCATGAAATCGGTATATAACCTAACATAAAAAAATAAAAATTACAAAGCATTATTTTCAAAATAATCTTATAATTAAGGATGAAATTAAAAAAAAATTCACAAAACAATATTTTAATAAATATTATTTTATGGTTGTGGCCAAGAGATTTAGCCACACCCTTTCGTATTTTGTTAATAATATAAAGGTGCTTACCTGAGGACTGTTTAAATCATTTTTCTTGCATATAAAACTCAATGCACGGCCAGGATAAGCTCCGACTAGAGTTTCTCCAAGTCCCTTCACCACCTGTGTCAAGAGGGAGCGATCAATCAATGCCTTCTGCTTCTTCCAGCTATATTGTGACTGAATTTCCACTAGGAAAAAGCGAACAGTGTACCAAATATACAATACCTCAGCATATATCTCGGATGAATCCCCCGAAGATGGATTGGTTGTATGAATAACAAATGCATAATCAGCATTTATTACTTCCTGAACCAGGACGGCCATGCAGAGATAATCATGGTCTAACTTTACTTTTCTCGTGCTGAAGTATGCTCTCTCATTCCATTTTGAAGCCCAGACCTGACAGGAATTATGTAACAGATCAATGTCATGAACAAGAAATAAAATAGCCAAACATAATAAAATATGCTTGGAAAGATTTGGAAGGAAACACTCTAAGCACAGCTACAGCAAGCATTCGCAATGATCAAAAAACAGCACATGCATGCCATGTTTGAACAGACAAGTTTAGGGGGACTCCAGCTAAGCATTGAACATTTAGGAAAAGTGTAACTGTCAACATCTACAACAAGCAAGCTAGATAAACTATTCCAGTTATACAACCAAAGATTTAGCTCTCCAAGGTACGTTCTCGAGAAAATCACAACATGCCATGCTGACCTAATCACAAAGAGTTAATGGAATGGAATTGCATGAGCAAACCACAAACCATCATAACCATGTGAGGGTTCTTCTAGGTAGAAGCAACAGAGACTACATTGACAATTATTTAAAGATCAAAATGGTCTTTTCCAGTAAAGGAAAGCAGTCTACCTTCTTTATAGCCATCCATGCTTGGTCCCATCGTTGTTCACCTTCATCACCAGGCCATGGCATCCCAGAACTTTGCATCTTGGTCTTCAGCTCTTGGACCTAAAATTTACTCTAGCTTAGGTATTACATTTCAATTGAAGTACTCCTTCCTGATACAACAGTATAGTTTACAAGATACAACATTTATATACACTATGTTCAACCAAAAACTCGCTGCTAATTATGTCACTTATATGTATATGGACCTTTTTCTTCTAATAAAACAATTGACTACCAAAAACAAACGTAGTGTGTACCAAAATAATAAAAAGGTTCAGGCAAAAATCTGTTTTATTGAGAGGTTTAGGAGAAGGATATCCTCATTGCCAGAGTTTTACAACCAAAGTTAAAGAGTTTAAGACCCATACATCGATCTGAAATTGCCTGCATGTTGGGCTAATCTGTGGTTGATTGATAGTTCAGAGGAAGGGGGAATAGAGTAACGCTACTGAGAACTCTTTGCATAGAAGGGTTTTTTTTTTTTTTTTTTTTAAAAAAAAAGCCAATTAAAATACATAATAACTTTAACAACTGAAATTGTTTCCTAGAGAATTGAAGACCAAGGAGGAAATCTATTCTTTTATGATTGATATCCTCAGCAGGAGATGTAAAGATATCCATGTATATTGCCTGAAATATATGTCAGGCATCATTTGTACAAAGCACATACCAGTTGCGGTGGTGCTGTCAGCTGTAAAACTGTTTGGCGAATCTCCCTGAGAGCACTCAACTCTTCTCCTAAGTTTTTCTTCAACAGTTGCAACTTATTGGCCACTTCCTGCCAGTAAAAAAGAGGGGCAGACACAGAGAATCAGGCAGAAAATTCCTAAACAATGACTCAGGAAAGCATGCCAAAAAATCAGTTATCTCCTCGTTTAGACAGTGAGAATATTTAATTGAAGTAAAAGTTCATTTTGCACATTCAGCAATATCTTACTATTTTCGCATAGGTATGAACGAGGGATAGCAGAAAGAACACATCAAAGAGGGGTTCTCTTCCACATTTAAGACTTTCAAGAACAATACAGTAACATCCCCTGATCATCAAGAGGTTTCACAATAACTAATCTGGACACCTAGCACAAAATGTTAACTGGTGGATGGATCATAGATACACATCATACAAATGTCCTCTCATTGCTTTCAGGTTAGGCCTATGTTTTACTCAAACACTATTTTATCAAAAAATAATTCATTTCCAACTCAGTTAATAAATTTTATGCCTTCCAATTGAATTTCTACATTAGCTGAACATGTATCCATTACACAACAGAAATAGTGTTCACCCCATCATGCAATCATTATCTGAATTGAGCAGCTAGTGTTCTCGATGTATACAACTAAAACTGCTAGCAAAAGACAAAATGAAATTCAGAGATTGCAATTACTTTATTCGAATCTTCAGATAGAACCTTCTCAAAAACTCCAAATGGTAAAGCAACTGATGTAGGAATCCCAATCCAAGACGGCACTTTTCCTTTCAAATATGAGATGTTGCGTGATTTGGCACCAACCTATAAGAGAATCCCAGAAACATTTCTAAAAATCCATTAATACAGTTCAAATGACAGTTGGCATATTGTATTAATTTCTAGAATGAGAAAAGGGAAGAAGGCGGTTCATTAAACATGGATTGGATCCCATTTTAAAGCCTCACCATTTCACTGGTAAACTCCTCAGAAGATATGGCATATCTGCCTCTGAACTCCTTTCTGACCAGCTTTATAGGTGAAGGACTGCCTTCTGTTAAGTTAGTTGAACTTGAATCTGCTAGTTCACCCTCCTTTAGTTCACTGTGATTCATCATTAGTAATATGAATTTCAGTACGACAGTTGTAAAACATGTTCGATGCAGGTTGTGAGAAACAATGGGTAAGTATGGCATGGAACAATAGGATAACCTATAAACTATATCTGCTGATGTCGGTTTCAGACGCAACAATTTCCCTTCATATGCTTGAAGGTTGGCCAGAATATTGGGATCAAAGCATGTAGCAAAGCAAACCTGCCATTGACAACGTTATCCTTTTAACATCACCCAGAAAAGATTTGGGCATACATTCAATGTAACAGTTTGGAAAAGATTTGGGCATTAATTCAATGTAACAGTTGCTTACCTTGCTATTTCTTGCTCGCACAGAAACATGAGATAGTACATCAGGCATGTCAGGAGTCAGCAAAGCAACTGCACCATCTGGAATTTCTTCTTCTCCTTTTACTCGTTTTGCAACTAAGATTGTTGGGAACTTGTAAGTTTTATTCTGCACAGTGAGCAACTCATCCACGGCGACAACATATCCGACAGCTTCAACTGGGCTAATAACCTGCCAGCTGTTCAAGGCCAACAACAATTGCATTTCAGAGTTACAGTTTGTAACTGGCAGGTATTCCTTATCCTATGTTTACTGTTGAGATGTGTGATCGCTCTCATTAAGACTAACATCCCTAAATTCCTAGTAATCCAACAGGAGCTAGTTGCATAGACATGGCATGAATAACATGCTAACCTTCCAAGATGAGCAGTCTGCCTAAGAACTGGATCAAGTCGATTAAGAAGTGTAGATAATGCGGCTGCTGATCCAGCACGGATAATTTCTTCAGTGAATATGTTCAACTGAAAGAATTGACAGTGAGGGTTTGTAAGCAATTAATCTAGAGTACGAGGGAAAAGTTTTGGACTTTGAGACAATTAAAAACATACAGCCCACTGGTCCACTCCAAGCAGTGATCCAAGATACTCCGCTGATGGTTGCAAAACCTGCTGGTACCATTCTGCCTTGCTAGCAAGGGCAAGGCGAGTTCTGTCAAGGACTGATTTTGAATATAATGCCCAGTGATCACTTTTGCTATTTGACATACTTAGTGCATGTTTCCATTCCTGCATATACAGTGAAGGTAATTTCAAATGACAATGGAAAGTTTCCATTATCTAAATGATTGTGTGCTACCACATATTTACTTACATGCAAGTCGTCACATATATTTGGGGGTACTAAAGTGAAATTTTACCTTAATGCAGTAAATAAGATCTTCATGATCATCTGAAGGAAGTGCGAGATTTTCAAGAACCAAAGTGATGAAGTACATAATTTTCTGCTATCAAGGAAGCAATCAAGAATATAAAAATTAGAGAGTGAAACTAAAGCAGCACATATGTAGAGAAGAATTAATATAAGAATCCATTAAGATTAACACAAACTGAACACAGTCTATATCCAAAGATAATTGTTGACAGGATAGATTTACCTCCGGTCCAGCATTGCTTAATTCTTCATACCCCCGTTCAATAGCTGTCCTAACAGTGGAATCAAGTGCAATATCCAAAAATAAAAGATCCTTAAGACGATTGTTGGACTTAAATAGCAAAGGTCTAAGCTCTTGACGAGCCTCTAGCAAACCCTGTATTAAAAAGAAGCCAATAGGCCAAGGTTAAAGTATCAGTGCAAATCATAATTACAACTTCTGACATTTAATTTTCAATTACCTCTATAAGTGCTTCTACATTCTTATCTTCAACGTGTTTGAGTACAAATTGAAGCAATTCCTGTTTCAAAAGATACAGAACATACACAGATGGTTTTATCATTCTGTATTGTATAGATGGCATCTAGAATGAACATTCAAAATGAAGTTCAAAACATTACTGGGAAACCAGATGGCAAGCCTGGAATGGGATTTATCTGCACTCCAACCATGAAGCCTTGACCCTGAGGAGAGAGGAGAGAGGAGAAACGTATTATCAAACTCTAAGAAAAGAAAACGTTGTAGAGAAACTTCAGCAAGCGGCATTACCTCAGATCTGTAGCCCATACAATTCGTAATAGCAGACTCAAGATCTGCACCTGAATGAACTGCCTATATTCAAAATAGAAAAAATAGATTGAAATCAAGATAATGAAGCCAAAGGTGAAAATCAGAGGAAGTTCACATGGCATCAAAAGCAAATAGTACAATTTAACGCACTCATAAACACAATGTAGAATTCTTATCACTAACACCTATGTGATCAGCTCCAGTCAACTTGGTTAGGGTTGGCTACATGGATCCACATCCTCCATTTAGTTTTCTTATTAGCTAAACTTCTTATACACTGCTCGAATTTCTTATACACTGCTTTAACAACAGCAGGACAATACTTTGGAATGATCATCTTGTATCGCTTCAGCTTGTTTCATTTTGGTCTACCTCTCCCAATTCTCTCTTTCAAAACTATAATTCTGAAATGGTCATCATAGTCATAATTGCTAGCAACTCTTAGCAAGTGTGTAACGCATGAATTTCAAATGTTTCACTAAGAAACATTATCAATGAATGAATGCAGTAATCTTCACAGCAAACACAATACCTACTTTCCTTGTTACAGGCCATGCATAGATAGATTACTACATTGTCTTCCTTGGCCATATTTCTCATCTCAATCAAGTGAACTGGCCACCAACTTTTCCCTCTACAATGCAGCTTCCAATCTCAACCAACAACCTAGTGCGCAAGTATGTGTGTATATATGTCAAGCACCAACTCTCAAACCAATGGAGATAGGAGAACCAAAAACTATACAAGGTACTATTTTTCCGTAGCAGGTGTTTAGTGTTTCAAAGAGAGTATGATTATCATTTAGTAAGTCAAAATAGAAATAATAAGATACAGTGAACTCCATTTCCATTGTGGAATGGATGTTACAATCAGTAACATGCATCATTTAGAACCATGGAGCTCCCCTCAACTTGTCTTGAATTGGTGCCACCTTCCATCTTTGCAAAGGAAGTACACATTTCTTATACAGTCCTTTCTTATGTTATTATAGATATATTTTAACATCGTTATCTCATGCTAATTTACCAGGATGTTGCTTCTTCAGCACCCAACAATAACTAACATAGAGTATGGCTGGCCCACCAACACCAACCAGGCGATCACAAACAACAAAAAGTTCTAAAGATCTCATCTCATCCTAACCATATTAAGATGTTGCTTCTTCATTAACCAACACTAACCATAGAGTATGGCTGGCTGACCAACACTTCCCCGGTGATCACAGACAATATACATGGTTTCTATATATGTGTAGGTCCATGCAATTCAAACCATTTGTTCTCCCATGTATGTTTGAAAAATTCTTAAATTGATCAGGACATAAATCACATCGTGTTTGGCACTTGATTGAAACCCATTATCTGTATGAAGGCCAAGTCAGAGATATATGTGGTAAGCAATGACTGCATAAGTATAATATTGATAGCAAATCAAGTGCAGTCACTATGTTAAAAGTTAACTAAACACGAAGCTTTGATACTAATGACTTGAACAACTAACCTTCAAAGTCCTCATATAGTTTCCAAGATCACGCAAAAGTCCATCCCTCTGATCTCTCCTGAAATTTGGTTCAGAATGGATGGCGCGATCATAACTTAAAAGTCGCTCTTTTGTGATTCCATTTTCATTCAAAGTTTTCCAGTACACACTGATGTCAAAGTCGCTTTTAATATGATCAATTAAAGCCTGAAAGAAAAGGAATTTTTAAGGGGGGGAAAATGAAAATAACTAAAAGTGTATGTTCAAATTCCCATTTCAACCACCTGGCAGATTATGACATCATCAGGACTAGTGTTATTATGCAACTTCTGATGCCATTCCTCCATCATTCCACCCTTGCATTCATTGTTTCTCTAGAATCAACAAACAATCACCTTATCAGTCTTACAACGAACTCACTTGCTAAGGAAATAAATAGAGAAAACAAAGAAAAAATAACAAGAAAGATCCACTATAGACCTGGATAACTAGGATTTCATCCCGAATACGTTGTCCCACATCCCCTTCACCTCCTCGACCAACAGTAGACATAATCATTCGCAAGAGCTCCTGATGCTGTGGATTGCTTGCATAAATATCCTGGAGCAAGTCTGTAAGCCTATCCTGGGCTTTACTGATTTCACTGCACAGGTATGCAACTAATAAGAACTATTTTTGTATTTGGGAATTATGGCACATGGTCACAATCATATCTGACGAATGACAAATAGTTCATTCCAGTAAAGGAGCAATGAAAAATATTGCGCTGGGTTGGGTCATTTGCTTTCAGACCAAGTTTTGGAGGAATGAACAACGTAATTTTTCATATCACAAAGGTCTGAAGCTCATTAGATAATATAGTCCATCATACACTTATTTAATTAAATCTTTTACCGTGGTTTGACGTTGTAGTTTTTATTCCATATGAGCTGCCTAGTGGCCATAAACCGCATCCACACCAAGATCCCTGCAAGACCCAATTCGCCAGCATCCTTGGCTTTATCCATCAAGTCTGCTGCAATATTGAATCTAGCAAAGTGAAAGAGAAGTATAACTTATTACTACCAGAACAACAAACAAAATTATCTTAGAAAGGTAGATATGAGCTCACGTATCAAATCAGTAAAGATCTCCTAGTAAATTAATCGAATACATCAAAATTTCAACAACATCATGAATAAAAAGCTAAATAAGAGAAACTTTCGTATGGATACTTAAGGCCACTACCAATGTTCAATTGTTGTGCAAACAAGGAGAAAATCAGGGAAAGTGGGAACAAACAGGGCTTCATGGCCATTTCTTCATTATCACCTAATTAGCATGGCACCATGACAAAAAATTTGAAAGCAAAAAATAGAAAAAGAAGACACATTAAGTTTCATGGAACTCCAAATTATTGAACACAAAACAATACAGCATTGTCACTTTCTTTTCCTCTGTGATCTTTAGTATTAATAAGATGCAAACAAAGATCTAAGAAGAAAGAGTTTAGAGCCACTTCAAATTGCTTCTGCAAGTAATCATTCTACAAGTAAATATTAAGCATTTAGTAAAGCTAGTTAATTATCTAAGTATGACAATGTAAAAAGGAACATTGTGATCTGTTGCTTAACTTTATGGAGTGGAATGTAATTCAACTAACAAGTCATATTGGATACCACTTGAAAAAGGGTGACAAGCTTTATGAGATGGAAGCCTTTTACAGTAAAAGACAAAATAACATCATAAATTTTTTAATTCCCAAGATATCAAAGTGCATATAACCCAGCTTTATTCCTATTCCTTTAAGTGTTAATCCCACTCCATAATAGTATGGAGGGACAAAATAATTTTCAATGAGAGCTTTCTTTGATTACAATTGAAATACAATGGTAGAAATTATAAACATTATATGAAAATCTATTGTTATTGATAGTATTATTTTTTAGGAAAAAAAAGTTCTTAAGATGTAAAAGAAACATGCTAGTAGTGCATGTGGCGTCTTGACATGATCAGCTGCGATGATAATTATAATAAACATTTCTGTTATTTCATAACTTTAAATTCTAAGCATCCATGATCCTTTCTCTGCAATCTTTTCTTGATGTGTCGGGTGGAGCATCCAAAGCTGTTTTCAAAGCCTTATGCAAAGCTAGAAGCTATCAAATGAAACGTTGGGGGCTATTTAGCATTATTTAAAATAAAAGCACTTTTAAGCATGTGTTACAGCACCTTTTACACCGCCTCGAGCCATCATTGAACCAAAAAAAAAGCCGAGGTAATTTCCTAATTCACCTCCTGTACTTGAGCAGGATTTCCATCACAAAATGTTCTCTAAGATATGTAAGTGTTCAGCTGTATGTATTCAGTATTTCTGAACAAAAATATGTAACTTGCATCTCTTGAGATATTCATCACTCTTTTATTCACTTTGAATGGTTTTATGACAGGCAAATAGATTCTGATTATTTTCACTTCCACTTAAGCACTAGACATGTAATATTGCTCTTACAATTGGGTCTCTTATTGTAATCCACCAAGTACTCACAAAACTGGAAATTTTGAGCTCAGACAAACCACAACTGTATTGAAGCTCTCTAGCATTTCCGTTTCTTTTCTTTTCTTTTTTTGTTTTCTTTTTTGGCACCAATAAATTTAGGTATACCTTTTTCCCCAGTTTCCAAGATGCTACTCTTTGGCTCCTATCCATTAAAAAGGTGCGATGTCAGACTTTAATGTTCCCAATTGTTTCAATCCTAACCCTGCCCCTGCCATCCAATTTGGTACCAAAGGTAAGCAGATTCCTTTGACATTTTTTTCCTTATGGTCAAAGAAGCAATTTAGCGAGTCCCAATTATTATGTGAAATAGAAAAAAGCAGAAAAAAATTCAAAATCACCCAAGGTCTTTTTAAAGTGAAGGAATGGAAATCTGTTTGTTTCCTTTAGCGAATTGGACAGCTGGTTTGGGATTGAAACAATTTGTCAATAAAATGATGACTTTGTGACTTTATAAGGGCCGAACTGGAACATTTTGGAAATTATAGAGAGACAAAATGGTTTGCACTAAAATTTTACAAAGGAGATAAAATAAAAGGGTCGTCAAATACAAAAAAAGTTTGGAAAATTAAATAGAAGCACAAACACAGGAAACATCCACTAACCACAGATATAACAAAACAAGCTTAGAAAGTTATATGTCCACAAATCTATGGATGTTTCTCTGACACCAAAAAGGTAATAACACAGAATGGAAACACTCTCTATGGCACTTTATTCCTAAAATTTCAATTGGCTTCCCAGTTGGAAAGAATCCAAGCAGCAGTTATCAGCATCCTCACCTGATTTTAAAGAAACAGAGATGCTAATCTCTAGCTACTGAGAGCAACAAAGAAAATGAACCAATGACTCATGACAACATTTAAACAGAGAACATTAATCTAAACTAGAGTGTGCATACAACACATGCAAGCGACATAAAGATAAAAAGATGAGCATTTTGAAAGGTGTTGTGTGCTATGCTGAACATAACTAGCACATATCCGGCAACAAGAGGAGCAAAACTCTCATAAACACTCTGAACTACAAGAATGATTATGAACATTTTACTGACCGGTGCATGAAAGACTTCTGTGCCTCACTCTCCATTTCTGCAATTTTATCCAACAACGCCCTGGCTGTTCCTATGCCATCACCAGCATCCTTTGTCAAGAAAATTTCAGTTAGTTAAAATGATGAAAGAAACACAGAAGAGTATTAAAAATACTTGTTGGAATACAAAATTGAGGACAACCTTTTGGACATGCTTAGATCCTCCACTAAATTCAATATAGAAGTCCGAGCCATTATTCTTTATCCATCTTCCATTTGACAAAAGGACAAATGGCAAACCAACAAAAATACCTTCTTCAATCTCTATTTCAAAAGATTGCACCTGTTATAAGGTAGATTGTAGAATTGAAAGGCATGGTTAGATTTCAAAGCCCTATGGGACACAGGAAGATATAAAAAAAATAACATGCTCACCAGGTAAGAAAATTTAGCAGAGGACTCATTTTTAAGTTGTGTTTCAGCAGCCTCCTTGAGAGCAACTGAACCAGGAGGCAACACAGTTGGAGGTGGCTCCTGCAAAAGCATGCATGCATGCATTAAATCTGATCAAATAACAGAGAAACTGGCTACAGGTTATAGAAGATGAAGACATTGATATTGATTCCAAAGGTCTATATTATCCTGAGTAATGTCTAAAGTTAAAAGGCATAAAAATCTTACCAACCACTCTCCAGCCTTTTCAGATAAAGCCCAGTGAAGAGTAACTGGCTCTTCAAAATCAGTGGCCAAACGAACCTTCATCTTACCACCAGACTTTGTTACAAGTACCTTGACAATGTTTGAGGAGTTTTAAATTTGAGAGAAGTTTCATCAAGAGAAAAACTGTAATTGATGGAGCAGGGGCACACAGTTGATTAGCACATCCCTTACCAGAAGTTCCTTATCAGCAAGCTTAAAGATTTTCTTGTTCAGCACAGCACCACCATCATATTCTTCCTTTTCCTTGGCAAAAAGCTCAACAGCCTTCAAGACTTTTGATTCTATTGAAGCTTTTTCCTCCACAGACTTGGAAGCTCTGTCCCCTACTGATTTAGCAGAATGTCTGTTGATAAGCTGCGCTATGTCTCTCCTTTTGCGCTGAATCCTTTCAGTGCTGAAATATCTTTTGTTTTGAACTTGCTTGGACACACTAGTCTTGATTTCTCCTTTACTAATCTTCTTCCGAATCTCATCAACAGAGACACCTTTGCCCAGTTCAGCTTGCAACTCTTCTCTTGCTTTCTCAAATTCCATCTATATGCATGGAACCATTATGCCAATAAATATCACAAACAAGCAATCAGAGGCAATCTATTTAAATTGCAAATGGAAATTAGTAAGTGTCTGTTTACCCCAGAAGGGAAAACATTATGGAAACTAACCGGCCAAGAAAAGAAAGGAAATTTACCTGTTGCTGCTCCGGAGAAAAATTGGGTTTCCCTGCCTTTTCCCATCTCATATAAGCTTGTACTTGCACAAGATCATCAGGTAGGTTGTTTTCTATTTGAGAGACAGATGGCTCCTTAATTTCACGTATATCATTTTTGTTTGTCAGCATTGCACGGAGATCCTCAATGGAAGTGCCTCTGGCTACTTTCTCCAATAGCTCAAAGCGAGCAGCTTCATATTCCTCCTAGACAAGAAAATTTATCCATCAAAGTAAGACAGTGCTTGAAACATCAAAACCATAGAATTAAACTATCTGCAAATCAAAGGAAGTTATGAAGAACTGCATGTACAAAGAAAAAAACCATGACACAGGTGCTTCCTTGCTAACAAAAGAAAAACTAGACAGGAAAGCACAGATGCAAATTTAAAGTACTATAACTTAGTAGTACAAATAGTTTGTCTCTTTATACTAAACGATGTTTAACACTTGCCTTCTCTTGCTCAGGGGTATACATTTGTTTCCCATTTCTTTCCCACCTTAGATATGCTTGAATCTGCACAAGTTCTTCAGGAACCGAGACATTAGGAATGGTCAACTTCTCTCTCATGGGTAACTCAACATAAAAGTTCTGGCCATTGTTCTTAAACCTGCCAAATTAAGAGAAGTAAACGAAAAGAAATAATATCACACATTGTAATGAGCTCAAACAACATACAGGGAGCTAGCAAAAGTTGACTTTTGAAGCTCACCATTTATTCTGGGCTTCATCAACTATAAGAAACTCTATAGCTTGTATCGCAGGATCATCAATCGCTATGTTGATGCAAGAATTGGAACCAGACTAGGACATAAACAAAGTACAAACCAGCAAAAATTAATTATTTAGGTCAGCCAAACATTTTTCAGTAAAATGAAAGGCAAAGAATCTTGTTTTTGCGTTTTCGCTCTTACCTCCATAAAAGGAGATCTGAGGGCTCTGTTCTTATAATTTTTGGTTCCATCTGGCTGAAGAGAAGGAAGCACCCATTTTCTGACACAAAAGAAAACCAACATAAGAAAGAGAAATAACCAAAACTAGAACGACAACGGAGAATTAAGTCAATATAGCCGAAAGCAAGTACAGGCAGACTTACTCCTTTCTATCACGTATTACACCCCAGTGTAGAAGCAAAGAGTCACTACTATAATTGATCTGAATATTTACTTGTGCGATGGATGAACCAGAGGATTTGCTGACAAAAACCTGCTCATTACCCAAAAAAATATCCATATCACATCTACAATAACCAACAAACGCACCAAAACTTGGCTCCAGTAATTAAAGCTATGCTCACTCATCCCTTGTTGATTATAAATACCTGCATTTCAATATTTCCATCCAGATTGAATTTCCCTGCAAGCTGCTGCAACGAAAGAGTTTGTTATTCAGTTGACTTACCAAAGGAAGAAAAGGCATTTCATTTTATTTCATTGAAAGCTATCTCCATGTCTACAAACTCTAAAACAAAAAATTACCTCAGAAGGTGGATCCATGGCTAAGACAGCTCGCGGAGTGAATATAAAAGAGCGGCGTGCTCCAACGATGCCTAATTTTGATTTCCTGGCTTTTAAACTGTTTCCATAAAAGTTGGACAACGGCCTACGTGCAGATTGAAACAAAGAATTTGCAGGAATGCCTGAAGAATTGAGCTTGCTGCTTCGATGCTCTGAAGCCGTTGGACGAAGCAAACTCTGGTTGTTGAATACTTTATAATGCCCGATTATGGTACTGTTATTACTCATACTCTAATTATTATTATTACTATTCCTTCAAATTGGATTCTCTTCTTTACCTTCAAGGATGATTCCCAGAGTCCCCTCAACTCACCTGAAAATTAAAAATTAAAACAAAAACAGATTCAGATTCTTATTGTTTAAGATAAATTAATAGAATTCAATCAGAATTAGCTTGTAATCTAACTAATTGCCTAACAAGATTCAAACAATTCAGAACATTTCCTTCTTTTTCAGGATTTCTAAAATAAAGACGGGGATTCTGTGACAGAAATTGATCAAATTTCTTTTTCTTCAAAACAAAAGAAATGCTTTACCTTGAATTAAGTCAGAACAAGAAGAGAGAATCGAGAGTGTTTTTTTGCAAGAAAATTTTTGGAGGCAAGAGAGAAGCAGGAGGAGCTTGGATTCTTCCACTGATTCAGTGCAGTGCAGTGCAGAGCATATCGTGCAAGTTAACATGGCGTGGCCGTTTCTTATATGTGTCCACGTTGCTGGAAACTCGGGAAGGGGAGCTTGTCACGTGCCACACTGATAGCGAGTGAAATGGGGAGGGAAGCGTGGGGTCCGTGACCGCCGGTGGCTTTATGATATTTCATTTTTTCTTTTTTAATCCTTGATCGTCCCTTGTTTACACCGCGATTTTCATGATTTACCGTTTCATGTTCTCATATATCTCATAATTATGAAAAATATTTTTATTTAATGAATTGTAAATACTTATGCTAAGTTTATATATTCATAGGTTTTTAAATGATAATTAAATTCGGTAATATATAAACAATTTCCTTTTAAATTCCACTTTATAATAAATATATAAACAATTTCCTTTTAAATTCCAAACATTTTATCTAATCACTTTATAATAAATATAGTAGTAATATATTTACGGTAATATAATTATAAGGTGGTAATATAATTATAAGGTGTTTATTATTATGTGGTAATAATTTTTAATATATTAAAATAATATTTTTTTATTCTAATATTAATATATCAAAACCATTTAAAATTATAAAAATAATTTAAAATAAAAAATTAAATTTTGACGGAGGCCTTAGTATAGCATTATCCACTAATAACTACATATAACAGAAGCTAAACAGTGCCCTAAAGTGAGTGCTATTAGCCTTTTCCTTTTCTAAAAGCTAAAGGAGATATGCTAATTACGTTTGAGTTTATTTCAGGCAAGATCCGAAATATATTTTTTTATTAAAAAAAGTTGAAATATATTTTTTTATTAAAAAAAAAAAGGGTTAAATTCTTAGAACAGAATATTTGAAGGGTTAAAGATAATCAAGCAAACGCTTCTGGGGGGCAGTGTCCAATTTGGTAAATTTGCAGCCTTATCAAACCAACGGCAATAATTTAATCTTCACTGTAGAAATTAAAGATGCACTCCATTTTGTACTCTTTGATGGATCCAATGAATAGTAGATTCAACACCGCATTCCTTACGGATGCATTCATGATAATATCTAGTATTTTATTGGAGGGGATATATATTTATATATATATATATATTTAAAAAATGAAAAAAGGGTACGCCTTAAATATCTGAGCTATATATATATATATTTTATTTTATTTTTTTCAAGGGGAACAGAAAGAAAATATCTAGGGAGTGTAAGGATACCGAGATGCGTCTTTGAAGATCTATGGCTTTCGAAAGAAAGGACCGAGAAACTAGAAAACAAAAGAAGGAAAGTTGATGTGAAAGATGGACGCATGATCAAACGGCTTATAATCGGGCAAGAAACTTATCAGCACGCAAGAAACTTATCACTTCTTTTTTTTTTTTTAATTTTCGGAGCGTGTTTTTCATAAGGTTGTTTTGTAAAAACAAAAATTAAAAATATTTATATTTAAATAATATTTTTTTATTTTTCCAAATTTATTTTTAATATCACATATAAAATTATTTTTTAAATAAATAATATTTCAGCCACAGGATGTGATATACATTTTTTTTCAGCAGTATCACGCGCGAGTGAAGAATAATATCCCCATAAGAATCGTCGAGATTTTTTTTCTTTCTCTAGAATGATTATCATGTGTTTCAGCCGTTAATGAGAACCGTAGAAACACGACCATAGCCTTGTAGCCGACACCATAGTTTCTGATTATCATAAATTATTTTTTATTATAAATTTAAGCTATCTCAACTATTTTCCCCCTTTCTTTCTCCCTCTAGATCATGGTATTTAAAGGTAAACACACATATACCAATCATATATGATGAATGATAAAATGGGTACACGTAAACAAAGTGAAAATTCATCATATTGTATACTTGTTTTTATTTATTAATAAAGGTTCAAATCATTTTCTCAAAAAATTAAATTTTTTAATTAAAAATTAATTTTATTTTGTATATTTTGATACACTAATTTTAAAAATAATTTTTTAAAAATAAAATTATTATTATTTTAATACATTTTGATATAAAAAACACTTTAAAAACAATAACAATCATATTCACAAGCAGGCTAAGCACTTACTAAGATTGCATTTACAACAATCATATTCACAGGCTAAGCACTTACTAAGATTGCATTTAAGGATCTAATTAAAGGAAAAAAATAGCAAAAGGACTAACAATATTTTGGTAAGAGATTAAGAGGATAAAAATATTTTAATGGATGACTTATTTGTAAGGAATCAAATATAAGGACCAGACTATTTTCTAAAAGAGCAACAGGGACCAAAACGAACATTAGTTACGGGTAATCTTTTTTTTTTTTAATTCCTTAAGCGGTTATGGGCTGGGTATAAATGGGTATAGGGCCCGGCATATTTTGGACGTGAGTTTGAACTTTGAAGGATAATTTTTTAATGGTTTAAAGGATCGGGCACCGTCCATTGCCATGATATTCTCTATTGTCATTCATTTTTATGTCAACATTACAGCTTTGTTTGAGTTTGGTGTTGTAATATAATGTATTTTTTATATTTTAATGTAATATAATTTTTAAAAGTGTTTTTTTATTAAAAACATATTTAAATAATTTTTATTTTATTTTATTTTTGATATCTGAATCATAAAAAAAAATATTAATTTAATTTAAAAAATATTTTAAAAACTAAGTTGTAACACAAAAACAAACATTAAAAATAGTGTTTATTTATTGTTCTGAATAGAAATGATGAAGACATTAGTGATTAAAAAAACTTTGGTTGAAGAGATAAAAATATAAAAATAAATTTATCTTTGAAACAATTTTAAAATGAATTTCTGTATTTTTAAAACAAGATGTACAAAGAGAATGAATTTCTATATTTTTAAAACAAGATGTACAAAGAGAATATTTCTTTAGAGACGATACTTATTATTTTTTATTTTTGAAATATCCTTATAAAAAAATTTAAATTTTAAAATTATTTAACTATAATATATAAAAAAATTATTATTATTATAGTTTTAAATTCTAACTCTAGGGTCATTCTAGAACAAAAACTAGGTAACCGGTCGAGTTAACATAAAAATAAAAATTGTTATTATTATAATTTTAAAACTCGATTTAAAAATTAATTCAGAGCAAAGCTCGGGCCACGAGTGAGGTTGACTGTTGACCCAGGTCAACATAAGAACAAAAGTGATTATTACCATAGTTTTAATATTCAACTCAAGATCAACTCGAGGGTAAGGCTTGGATTATGTGTCTGAATGGTAAACTTGGTTAACTTGATTCAACATAAAATAAAAATAGTTATTATTATAGTTTTAAAACCAAATTTAAGAGTTAAACTAGGGCAAAACTCAATTCACAAATCAGGAGGATCAACTTGGATCAATATAAGAAAAAAATTTATTATCATAATTTTAAAACTTAACTTGGCTTAAGTTATGGGTCAAGACTGATTAACTCGAGTCAATATATGGATAAAAATAGTTATTCTCATAGTTTTAAAACTCGACTCAAGAGACAATCCTAGAAAAACCTTAGGTTATAAATTGAAAGGTTCAATTCGGCTAACTAAAAAAAAAATAAAAAATCAAAGCAAACTTTTCTTGACAATTTTTTTTTTTTGAAAAAATCAACAGTTTTTTGACTCGTATTTTATATTGGATTAACTTGGATTTTTGACCGAGTCAAATTAAGGGAAGCATTCCTCTATTTTTTTAAACTCGGATAAATTTAGCTCATCAAATCAATAATGATTTTATAACTAGAATTATTATAATAAAATTATGTTTATATATATATATATAATTAATAACAATACAATGAGTAAAATAATTTATCTTTACATTTTATTATATCTTTTCCATCATAATTAAACAAATATAAAAACAATTATTTTATTTTTTAAATCACCCCTCAACATAATTCTATTTTATTTTTATCTTTAATGTACCTGTCTTTTGTGTTATGAAACTATGACCCATGCCTTCCGAACACAATAAATATTTTGTATTGTTCTTACTTTTTATAAGCTGAGAGAGGGTGAATATTAACAATCACAAGGTCTGAACTTGAAACCATAGAAAAAACAAATCTTTTGATTTTAAACTCTTATTACTCTACACCTACTACTAGATAGTTACCTCCGTTATGCTTTGCTTTCCTAGGATGTTGATGCAGCTTTCCAGTGTATTTTTCACCATTTTTATTAAGGAGCTTTATAATGCATGCATGATCTGGTTTGTCAAAAAAAATTAGAACACTCCAAGAGGAATGTGGGTGATTGCTAGCTAATTATTATTAAATATTAAAAAACCCTTAAACTTAATTCAAAACAACAGCATAAAATCATCACCTTCCCAAAATAAAAAATTTGCAGAAGGGAAGCTTTGACTAAACAGAAAACAGAGGAGAAGGAGGAGGAGGAGGAGAAGCTAATACACGTGGAGAAGGAGGAGGAGGAGGAGGAGAAGCTAATACACGCTGTTATAAATACTTAGCTAACAAATATGTTCATGATGAGACCTTGCAGTTCCCTTAACAGACCCGCTTTCGGTTCTCAAGCAATAATCGATGCTTGAAGGGACTAGGGGTGCTTGTGATTTCCCATAAGAGTTCCAACACAAAGCCTGTCGAAAACCTCCATAACCATTTGAGCTGGGTTTCAACTGAATATCAATTAGATCAACACCGGTGCAAGGCACGTCATTGCTACATGCTAGATGAATCGGTTGCACTGAGTAACTCCCTTTTATGCTGTCATATTTAACACCAGATATTGCCACAGCGTCTGTCTGGTTCTTGCATCTTTTCTTGTCACAGTAGAACTGATCAATTATAACAGGATACTTCACATCTGATACTTCAATATTGGAAAATGTCACATTCTTTACAGATCCAATACCTCCCTGCAGTTATACATACGCAAACATTTTTCGAAAAATACAGACTTGTTTAGAGACTGAATAAAAAAAAAAGTGTATTTGCTTTTGCCTAATGTCTCAAGATAAAAAGAACAGATAAAATAGCAATGGAACGCTAGCTATAAAACTAGAAAAATTCTGAATAACTTTCCCTTCTTTTTTTGCTAATATAGAGTTGTGCTTTGAAATTAATTAGCTACGTACCTGCCATGTCTTTATTCTAACTCCAGATAGAGTATTTTGTAACGAGATTTTCTCTACAACAATATCCGAGACACACGCAACACTTTTATCCTTTCCGAGCCCTCCTACACTGCAGTTATGAAAAAAATCCAAAAATAATTCTAAGTAATCACAGCAGCAAATGTTCTAACCACGAAATCGTGCAAATTTTTTTATCAGTACTTAAGTATTACTACTCCGTTTTGTTGGTATTCCATGGATTTCTCAGAAAATGTCAGCGTTTTCTTTCATTACAGTAATTTATGACTCTACCTTATTCCATGTCCAGGGCCGCAGTTAATGTGATGGACATGAATATTAGAGCAGCCGGTTTGTATGGATACACAATCATCCCCTGTTATAAAGTGAAAGCTCAGAGTTAGCACCCTATAACCAAAGCTATGCATCGATTTCACTAATTAGTGCAGGCTAGTTTTTAATCACCTTAGCAGGACTGCTCACAAACCAGACTTAATATATGCTGGGGCATCCACTTAAGCTACAGGCTACAGCTCATTAGCATCCACATGGTAGTTGAAAATTATAGATAGATAGATAGATAGATGTTGGCCCTTTTTATTAGGCATGCCTGTCACTAAAGTTAGTTAATTTAGGGAAGTTAAGCCGTTTAAAAAGGTTTTTTGAACCAAATTGTGCGCAATCTGCAACTTTTTAGTATTTCCTTTTTGCTTCTCACAAAAGGTGTTACTTTTCTCTGCAATTCCAGCGTGCGAGGCACCAACTGATCGCCAACTAAAAACTACACCAGAAGATTATAATATGGAGCACGTCCTACTGTTAGGTCGGCTATGATTAACAAAACTCACTATGATTAACAAGCTTGCTAGCACACAGTTTTCATGGAAGAATATTAAATGATGGCGAGCTTAGAGGTCAATGCACTTGTAGGTTCTTACCACATCCAATATTAGAATGCTCAATTTCTACATCTTTTGTGTTCTGTAGGTGAATGCCATCAGTATTTGGACTAATCTCTGGTGAATTAATCGTAATGTTATCGACTTTGATCCCACTAGAGCTGTCAAATTTGAGATGGCATTGAGGGCTGTTCACGATTTCGATGTCGCGAACTGTGATATTATGGCTGTCGTAGAATCTCAAAGCCTGTGTAAAACATGATCAGGAATTTGATTATGTTATAATAACTTGATGGAATTAATTCCAATTTATGATCATAAGGTGAAAGAACACGTTGGAAGAATATATGATCTTACAGTTGGTTTCATATCTGGATTATGTTTGAATTTCTTCTGCATTGAATACATCAAAGGAAAACAAATGTTATACTTTCATTTCTTTATGCCTTTTATCTGTACTGAAGGAGTTAATTAAGAACCCCCTACATTGACAAACCTGAATGTAGTAGGCTTCAGAGGGACTCCACCATTCAGATCCTTGACCATCAACTTTTCCAGTACCTTGAATGGTGAAGTCATGAACCCATTTGAAGTTTATCCACTGAAACAAGCTGGATTTAGGCCAAGCACCAACTCGCGGGGGAGATAAGAGAATGCCATCTATCTGTTGGAATTCCACTTGCATTACATCAGCTTTATGTGTAGAGCACTAAACCGTAAAGAATTGCACTAATACTAAAACAAGACAGACATTTTCGATTTAAAAATAGATTGCAGGGAATATACCTCATGACATCTAGATTTCTATATTCATATCTAGTACTTGAGAGAAGAGTCACTCAGATAAGCTAAAAAGAAGAGGGCAAACCTCAAGTACAAGGTGAGGCATGCATGGACCTTGGAGAATTATGGGCTTGATGAGGAACTTGAATTCTGCTGGGATTTCCACTATAGCCCCAGACACCTGGCAGGCTGCTTTCCATGCAGCTAAAAGTGCCTGTTTAGCTCACAGTTGATCAGTTTCCAGTAATTACAAAAATGAAAATTTAGCTAGCAATTACTTGCTCCATTTGTTGCTAAATCCGAAGAAAATGTGGAAAAAATCAAATTAAGGAATGAGAAATATGAAGAAAAGTGCTTCTGCTCATAAAATTTGTGAAAAAAATCCGCCTAATAAGTGCTTCTGCTAATAAGTTGACAGGATACGGAGAAATTTGTGCCAATACGAGAATGGTCTTTCAACGGTTCCTTTGGCTATCACGTACCTTTGAATCATCTGAAACTCCATCACCCTTGGCTCCGAATGACAAAACGTCAAAAATGTTGGATTTAGTAGGGTAAGAACCGTAATGAGGAAGAGGGGCTGGAGTAGGGACTGGAATATTTGCAGCTGGATCTGGAGCTTTATGGCCATTGCTACCCTTGTCCTTGAGGTGCTTATGAGGTTTATGTCTGTTGTTGTGATGCTTTCTCGCCTCTACAGAAATAATGGCAAACGCAATGAAGATAGCCACTCCAACAAAAAGAAAAAATCGAACAGATGAGTGCCTGGTGCTCTTCATCTTCTGACTTTTTTTTTCTTACTTTTCTTTGAAATCTCCTGGAGAACGAAGAACTCTAGCAACAGCTACAAATGAGTTTCAGGTATTGCTCTGCTTGGAACAGGGGAATGAGGCCATTATAGGCGGTTTACTAGACGGGTGGTCCGCGGGCCAGGTTACATATTTTCTAATGTAAAAATAATTTTAATGTTAGTTAATATAACATGTACCTACTCGATTGGTTACACGGGTGATGTTATTATATTAACGTGATGTTATTATATTAATGTAAATAAAAATTTATTATTAATAAAAAATTTATTTATATTTAATATTTATATAATATTAAATTAATAAATCAAAGTAAAAATAAGTTAACGGAACAAAAATATTTTACAAATAAAATTATAAAATTATTATAATTATAGAATTTCTAATGCATCAAATATTATTCTTAAAATATTTTTAGTCTATACTCTCTTAAATACTAGATATTTATTAGATTTGTAAAGACTAATATATACTATATATTTTTTCTTTATAGAAGGAAGCAATTGTTTTCATAAGTTAAGATATAAGGGATACCTAAAACTAATATATAGGTGCTTGTTATAAAATATGTACACTGGACTGACCCGCATAAGAATTTCATATTAAGAGATTATTTATGTCTATGAAAATGTTCATGTAACAGTTGTGTAAGTAATCTTTGGATTTGAGATTACTAAGTTATCTTATATAGATAATGTTATATAGATAATGTTATGTTTTGATCATGTTACATGTTATTTTAATTGAGGTAATGAAAGGGCAGACATTTGATGTAACATGAAATATATGAAGGTAAGTGAGTAATCAAGAAAGGATTTATTACCCTAAGTAAAAATTAAAAAAATATTTTATTTATTTTTAAATTGTATTAATTAAGAAATCATTGGCCTAATTGGAATGAGATTTGAAAAGGACTTCAAATCTTAATTAAGCAATCAATGACTATTATATAAAAAGCAAACATGATTTAGCATGACAAACATACTATATGCTTTAATGTTAAATCATAACATTATTGATGAAATGAAATTAATTACTGTGATAAACCGATCATTGAAAGATTAAGTTAAACCACTAATGACTTTTCTAATATTTAAGGAATCATGACACGTTACTAGACAATGCACCTGATCTTCAAATATAAATTGCTAGACAATGCACCTAATCTTCAAATATAAATTAATTAATTTTTGAATTAATAATAAATTAAAATTTGTAATTCTATTTAATTAGAATTATAATTTAATAAATTAAAATTTGTAATTCTATTTAATTATAATTATAATTTATATTTAGGTTAACACATTAAAAACTTAATAGGTCACATACATTAAAAACTATTAGTAAAAAATTAAACTAAGATGATTTAACTAAGTATGATTTGATTAAAATATATTTTAGAAATTAAGAATTATATTATAATTAATACATGGATTATATTTCTAAACCTAAAAAAATCAAATAAGAACTTGATTGATTTAATTTCTAAAATTCTCCTGAATTAATATATTAATATTATTTAAGGGACAAATTGATATTTTACTAATTTATAAGGTTTTTTATATTTTTCTATAAATAGTACGATATGCCTTTTATTTATTAGAGTGAGGAGTGATTGTTTGTTAGACATAAAAACTATGTATACACAATATTAGAGTTAGCACTTTAGGCATAACAAATTTGATGAGTGACGAGTAGTTTTTCAAATAGTGAGTATTAAATCTATATAAAAACTAAATGAAAAATAAAAATTATGAATTAATTTTAAAAATAAAAAAAATATATAAAACAATAGCAATTAAGTATCAAAACTGAATACAAAGATTAAATCAAATAATAATTGAGAGACAAGATTGAAAAAAATAAAATAAATCAAGAAAATGGTAAAAACAATAGTAGTCAAAAGAATAAGAAAAAATTAAATACAAAAATTAAATAAAATAAAATTTTGAGAGACAAAGTTGAAAAACATAAATAAATCAACAAATAGATAAAAAAAAATAACAATAAAAAGAATAAGGACAAAAAATAAATAATAAAATAAAATATTGATAGAAAAAATAAAAAAATATAACTAAATCAAGAAATGAATAAAAAAAGATAGTAATCAAAAGAATAAGAACTAAATTAAATAAAAAACTAAATAAAATAAAATACCCAGAGATTAAATTGAATAAAAATAAACTTTAATAAGCATTAACTACAAAATAAATAACAATAAAAATCAAATTGAATACAAAAATCAAAGAAAGGAATCTCTTATATTTTCCCAATGAGAAGAAAGAAAAAAAATAAAGGAGAAGAAAAGGATTCATTGTAACAATATTGATAATTTGTCACCTCCTTTTGACAGTAGATTGGAAAGACTATGGTAAGCCATTTCTAACTATGGCATGGAAGGTGGCTTTTAACCATTGGAAAAGCCTACACACTCTGTTAAAATAGTGCAAGTTTCTTCTATTCATTGCCTCATGCAACTTTTCATTGTTTTTTTGTATTTACTAAAAGACCAAACTAAACTTCATCAAACTTGATAATAATAAAAAAAACAAAAAAAAAACAAAAAAGGAGTGAAAGACAATAAAACCTATATGTAACATTATAGGATTTTTGTGTTGAAGAGTATTTTAAATATTTTACTGTTTTTCAAAATTAAAAACTCAAAAATATCTCTACATAAAAGTTGATTAAACTCTACTCTTAAAAGTATTTAAGTCATTATACTATGTTAATGTTAAAAAGAAAGAAAAAAACTAACCTACCCCTATTCAATTTTGTAATATTACTCCTGGACAAAGTTATTTAGTTTGTTTAATAAGGAAACTTGTCATTTAACCATGAAAGTCTAAATTGTTGTGAAGTAATGACAAAGTAACTCTATCAATTACAACATATTTAATTCATGACTACAAACAAAAGCAACTCTATTATAACACTAATTGGAATAAGATTGAGCCAAGTAAGTCTTATCTTATTCTATTTTGGTTTTCAATAATTTTAATTTTGTATGGTAATTATTTTTTAATATATTTTTATTTAAAAATATATTAAAATATTTTTTTTATTAATATTTATTTTTTATATCAACATAATAAAAAATCACTAAAAAAATAATTTTAAACAAACTTTTTTTTATTAACAAATAGTATTTTAACTGCAATATTAAACATGCTATTAAAAGCTTTATAAAAATAATATAATTATAAATTTTTCTAGTATTTAAGTCATTATACTATGTTAATGTTAAAAAGAAAGAAAAAAACTAACCTACCCCTATTCAATTTTGTAATATTACTCCTGAACAAAGTTATTTAGTTTTGTTTAATAAGGAAACTTGTCATTTAACCATGAAAGTCCAAATTGTTGTGAAGTAATGACAAAGTAACTCTATCAATTACAACATATTTAATTCATGACTACAAACAAAAGCAACTCTATTATGACACTAATTGGAATAAGATTGAGCCAAGTAAGTCTTATCTTATTCTATTTTGGTTTTCAATAATTTTAATTTTGTATGGTAATTATTTTTTAATATATTTTTATTTAAAAATATATTAAAATATTTTTTTTATTAATATTTATTTTTTATATCAACATAATAAAAAATCACTAAAAAAATAATTTTAAACAAACTTTTTTTTATTAACAAATAGTATTTTAACTGCAATATTAAACATGCTATTAAAAGCTTTATAAAAATAATATAATTATAAATTTTTCTATTTTTTTCTAATAGTGGCAAAATTGTATTTTTAAACTTTTTTTAGCAAAACAATTTTTTCTTATATATTTTTCTCTTAACATTAGATATTTTTTTTTATCATTTTACATTTAGTCTATTTATCACTATTTTTTATCTTTATTTTTTATATTTTTTTTAGTTTTATCTTTATTTTTTATATTATTTTTTATTATTTACACTTTAAACATTTATTACTCTACACTTGACTTATCTATACAATTTTTGGTTTATTTATATCTTTTGTATTGTTCTTCTTTTTATTTTTTTGTAATTTGTTTCTTTAATTTTTTTTTAAATTATTATACAATGACTAAAAAAACGGTGTTTCAAGATAACAATTACAACATTGATCCATTCTTTTACTATATTAAATATTATTAAGATCTTACATGTTTTTTATTAACATATATGATTTTTCTTATATTTTCTTATATGTAAGTATTAACTTCTTGATTCACAATTATGTTTTTTACAGGATATCAAAAAAATATAAAATCAGAATTTACCATTTAATCCATGGCTCTATATAATAAAATCAGAACCATTATTCAACATGAAAGACAAGTTAATAAAATGACTCGAACACTATTATCAGGGAGCCATTGAGATAATCTCTCCATTAGACATCACCATTTCAACAATAAGATAAAGCGACTCTTTCAGCTGTAGAATTTTTTTTGATTTTTCCAAGCTGACAAAATGCTCTGAACTCTCTTAATAATATCTTTTGAGGTCAGATATCAATATAAAACCATCTTCATTGTTGATTGCATTAGATACCTGTTTATAAGTGTTTTTGAAGAAGTACATTTTGGTTTTGAAAATAACAATTTTTTTTTACCAAATATGGCACAAAACTTCTTTAAGCACCCCAAAATAACATTTATATGATTTCATAGAGAACTCCATAGGGTATTTAATCACCAATGAAAAGAAAATGTGAAATGCAAGGCTATCTTTTCTAACCCAACATGATTCCATTTTATAATATCTATTTGTTTTGTGATTAAATGAGTGAATTTCTCCATGCATAATACAGAAAATATACCAAGAAAAAAGGTCCTCTTTTTTAATGCCATGCGAGGGATTGAATTTTTTCAAAGATGGTCATTATAAAACAACTACATAGAAAAGGACTATGAACATGACATACCAAAATAAAAACAATGTAGATCTCTATTAACGGAACAACATCCAAAGAAAGAATGAAAAGCATTTGTAAGCCAAGCACAAAATCCATAAGAATATGAAATGCAAAAACACAAAGACCTCTTATCTAAGCCTCTTTCATCTGCCACTAACCTGAACATCATTTAATTAAAATGTTTTTCTAGAACTTGTTCTGATTCTCATTAAAACCATATTTTTACATGCATGCATGAACATAATTAAGGTATTCTTTGTTATATATCTTATATAGCCTAATAGCCCACCTTTGTATAAATTTCCTTTTTTAGACCTCCTTTTAAGCTAATGAACTTTTTTTCTTTGATTGTAATCTTATCTTACAATCTTTAAATCAATCAGTGTTTTACTCAAGCTATAGAACTAGAGAAGCATCATTTATTATTATAAAAGCATGAGAATATATGGAATATGTGTGGGGGTGTCTTAAATTCTAAAGTGTCTATGTTAGGTGTAAAAGAACAAGTTGTTTATTTCAAATTCTGGAGAACCAAAAAAAAAAATTGTTTTACCTTTTATATCATTGATTCCTTTTAAAAAAAAAAATCTAGTAAAGGATTGAAGTTTTAGAAGGATGAAAGATAATTCTATAGGTTGAACCAAATTTTATTTTGTTTAAATGATCAATTTTCCAATAAAGAAGGTTAATATAACTTTAATGTTTGCCAAGTTCAAAATAGTTGGAGGGAGTGTTTAATATTTTTACATCGTGTTTTGAGTATTTTACTCCAATGGTTTCGACGACTTTTAAGCTACCTTACCAAAGATTTCCTACTTTGAACCCTTACAACCCTTAGAAAGAACTTATGATTTGTGCAATGAATGTAATCTAAATGGTGAAGAATGAGATGATTTGCAAGCTTATATTATATCATTTACATTGGAATTGGTTTGAATGAAACATTAACCTTTCAAATATATGAGAGTTAAGTGATTATTTATATGTGGTTTGTTATTTGGTTATTTTATTTTGAAAGTAAGAAATTTTAAATTGATTGGAATGTCAATCATAATATGTTATGATGGTTTGAGATTTTTATTGTTTTTTTGTATTGGCATTACATTTTTTATATTGGAAAAGTAAATTAGAATTTCATCTAAAGACATGCAAAAGCTAAGTGTAGGGGAATTTAATAAGTGCAAAATATACTTATATTTTTACTTCTTTTACATTATGTTTTTTAAGGTGTTTTGAGCTTATTGGAAGTTATTTTATAAGTTTGTCATACCTAGAATTAATTAATAAATGATAAGAAATTTTGCATTTTATATTTTGGATCTTACTTCTTGTGATAGGTTTTTCACCAAGTTAGCGTTCCAGAATATGAATGTTGGCTTAATCTAAGTTGAAGTACACGTATCAAGCTTTTTAAAGAGGTTTATGAGCATATATCCAAATTAGTTTGGATCTCCAAGTAGACCTGCAAAAATCAGACCGAAATCCTCCTTGCAGTAGGATTCTTTGTTTTCATACTTAACATTCAAATGTGCATATCTTGAGCTTGAAATAATAAAATAGCATGATTCAAAAATTCAAATTCATCTACACATTCAAGTCTTTAATTTTTATGAATGGCTCAAGTCAGCCAAAATCATTTTCAAGATGAAAATACTAATACAAGATGAAAAATGAGTTTTATCTTTTAATTTGATAAGAAACTAATAGTTTAAGGGTCTTAATTTAAAAAGAAACCTGATAGGTTCAAATGGATTTTATCTATAACTTATAGCCTCCTAATTTTTAGCCTTAATATCTTATCATGAAGGTTGTCTATTGGGATACAAAGAGGAGGAGAGAAAAACAACCAGGACGTTATTTGTGTACAAGAATTTTAAGAGAAATCATCTTTGCTGCTGAAATTTTTAAAGACCATAAGCAACTAATTCTCAATTCTGGTTCAAGGGGAATAAACATCATCTCTATTATGAAGTTATGAGAAGTAATGTTGATACTGTAATTCTTTCATGTTCAAATACTTAGTTTTTCTTATTTTAAAATTATGCTATTTTGTTTTTGTTTAAGATAATTGAATTGTTTTAAGATGACATGTATGCTTTTTAGTTTCTTTCAATATGTAATTATTGTTAGGGCCTGGAGTTAGAAGCAAAAGAATTAACTTGATTGTTGTAGGTCTCATTTTAATTTATTAAGGAAGGATAACCTAAATTAAATTGTCAAGATTTTAAACGATTACTTAGAATAAATTTAACAGATTTTGCTTCTAAGACTACTATCGAGTGAATGAGAATTGCTTTTCAATATTAATTAATTTATTGATAGTTTCCTTCATTTCCTTTAGTTTTAAGGGATATTGAATTTATTGGATCAACTTGAAAGAATATTTTTTTTTTACTTAAATTATCAATAAATTTATGAGAATAGATGTATTGACCCTTAAACTAAGTTAACAACATATCAATTTATTATTTTTAAACTTTCATTTATTTAATTATTCAAATTCTTGTTCTTTTTTATTTTAAAATCTTATTAAACAAAATTCCTCTTAAGTTCAATCTAGTATTTATGATGATAATATAAAATTATTTTATTTATAATAATAATGTCAGAATTATTAAACATCGCTACCAACTACATAGACAAAGTTGTTGGTACAATTCTAATTTATCAAAAAAATAAAAATAAAAATAAAAAAGCCAGCAATATCAGTAATATTTTAATGAAATAACACATAAATAACCCCCAAATCGAAGAATTAAAATCCCACAAATGAAGAAATTAGATTAAATCTAAAACCCAGCATGCTGTAAAAATGCATATATATCCCATAAATCAAAACCCATTAACCAAAAACAACAAATAAAAAAGAATGCATAATTTCCCAACCTATAATAAAAAAAGATCATAAAATATTAGGATTTTGAAGGACATAACTTTCTCTATTTTTTTCCACAAACTCCTCCTATCTATATTAAAGTCAACACCACTAAGCTCATCATTGTTGGTGCAAAAGCAAAACCCTCTCACTAGATCATTTTTTTTTCTCTATAACAACCTCTCTCATGTATCTTTCCTCAATCTATTTAGTTTCAAAAAAGAAAAAGGTAAGGAAAAAGATTAGCTACCAAAAAGTTAAAAAGCAAAGGAAAATTATGACCTCCAAACATCAACGTCTCTTAGTAAATGAAAGGACAGGAAAACCAGGTGTTACAGTTGGATTGTTACATCTGGATTATATTTGCAAAGTGATTATGTGGGGCACTCGTGTGAGGCCGTTAGAGTCAGTTAGGAGTTAGTTAACCACGTAAATAAACATGTAAAACATGGGAAGGGTAGTATAAATAGACAGTGGAATTTATATATGAGGCACGCAAAAAAATGGTAACAAAACTTCTTATTCCTTTATTCTTCTCTGTGTTCCCTTTTTTCATATTCTTGTTAAGTTGGGCTTAACAATTGGTATCAGAGCTTACAACAAGTTGTGAATCTTATTCAAAAATGGTGGATGGTAACAAATTCAAGATAGTGGATGAACATTGTAAAAGGTTAGACAACCAGCTACAGACTTATCATCTAAAATGACAGGAATCAATGGCAAAAAACAACGAGCAAGGGGCCAAGATTGAGCAATTGGTCATACAAATGGAACTACTATCCTCATAGTTCCAACACTTTATGGCTGCTCAAACAGCAAGGACAAAGATGGCAGGAGGCCATTCCAAAGTTATCCTAGCAACCCCAGGCTAGACTAGAATGTAGAAGTGAATGTATCTATTGAAAAAATAACACCAGGACCTAGAACTCAGAGTCGAGGTGAGCATATGAGAGAGCAAGAGTTTCATAGGATAAGGTTCCACATTCCATTGCCCAAGATGGAGCTATCAACCTTCAGAGGAGAGGATCCTTAAGGATAGCTATGAAAATACAAGAAATACTTTAAGATACACTCGATATGTGCATATTAATGGGTGAAGGTGGTCTCATATTACTTGGAAGGCAAGGTAAATCTGTGGTTTGAAGGCTTGGTACAAGGCAATGATTCACATATAGAATAGGAAAAGTTTTCTCAGGATCTTTACAGGAGGTTTGGAATCAAGGATAACATTGTGGAAGAATTCAACAAATTGATCCAAAATGAGAACATGGATGACTATATAGAAAGGTTTGAGGAGTTGAGATCATTGATGAGGCCTCTTAACCTATTATTTCCATAAGCTTACTATGTCTCCAATTTTATTAGTGGATTGAAAGATGAGATCAAACTGATGCTCAAGATTTTGAAACCTGCAAGGGTGTTAGTGGCATCTGAACAAGCCAGATAGCAAAATAAGGCTAACAATACCTTAACCTAAAAGATTCGATCATTGCAATGAAGCAATCCTCCACTTCACAGTGGTAGAATACCATGAAATGTACCCCCACTATATTTTGGTCCATCTAGGACCGAAGGAGTGAAGCCACCTTCAGATAGTCTATATGAACAACAAAAGAGATTGAGATAATGTTTTCGATGCGGGGATAAATACATGCCTAGAGATAGATGTAATGCCAAAAGTTTATACATGATAGAAGGCATGGAGGAAAAGGAGGATGAAGGAATATGAGAATTCAAAAATAATATGTAAGGGAAAGATAAAGGGAACGATCAGATAGATGAATATGGTCTGTCATTAAACACATTAGCAGACAACGACACTTACAATACTATCAGGATAAAATGGAACTGTCAAGGGCATAACCTTATCATCCTTATAGACAGTGGGAGCATACATAGTTTTATTAATGAAAGCACAATCAAAGCACTGAATGCTACCAACAATAAAACTACATTGTTGGCAATCACAGTAACCAATAAAAATGTTATATTGTGTGAAACACATAGCCCTGCATTTACTTGGTTTATGCAAAGTTATGAATTCAAGTCCAACTTGAGGGTGCTGAAATTAGGTAGGCATGATATAGTGCTAAGAATCGACTGGATAAAGGAGAATTCTCCAGTGTTATTTGATTTCATCAAATTGCAACTGTCATTTAAAAAAGATGGTATGATGATTGAGCCAAAAGGCATTTCATAGGGGGTTGAATTATAGACGATAACCACCCTGAAAGAATAGAGAGGCTTCAAAAATGTGATTGGTGAGCTAACAGGACAATTCTTTATAATGGATAATGAAGGGGAAGATTAGCCAATCGAAACAAAGGCTGAGATTAAATCTTTGTTGGCTGAATTTGCTAAAATCTTTGAGGAGCCACAAACCTTACCTCCAGCAAGGCAATTTGATCACAAGATACCTCTAAAACTAAGGTCATAGCCTATTAACATCAGGCTTTATAAAATCTCATTCATTCAGAAAGAAGAAATAGAGAAACTAGTGAAGGAAATGCTCTCTAATGGCGTGATTCAGCACAGTGTTAGTCCTTTTGCATCCCATGTGCTGTTGGAAAAAAAAAAGACAATAGATGGAGATTCTGTATTGACTACAGGCAGCCCAATAAGCAAACCATAAAAAACAAATTCCCCATTCCTTTTATTGATGATCTTCTGGACGAACTGCATAGCTCGAATTTCTTCTCAAAACTAGACCTAAGGTCAGGCTACCATCATGCATGTTTGTTAAAATCATGTTTTGACTCGTAAAATCATAGGATTTTACAAGTCAAAACATACTTTACGTGCTAAATCGTTTGAAAAAATAAAAAAATTGGTGAAATCAAGTTGAAATTAGGTGAAATCGTTAAAATCGGATGAAATCGCGCTAAATCACAATTTTATGACCGATTTTATGATTGTAACAAAATGTATGCACTAAAATAAAATGTCCCCTCATAGTCTAGTTGTCAAGCGCCTATTGCTTATAGAAATACACAGTCATACCACGCGGTCTTCACTCTTCACTTTTCAGTCACAAAAAGTCTTCACTCCTCTTTCATCGAACAAATCCATAATCCCTTTTTCTAGTTAACCATTCAGGCACCGACAACCATAAAAGCATCAACGAGGATCTCTATAAAAATGGTCACGGTCATGGTTCAGTCTTCACTCCTTCTTTTTCATTACTCAAGTCTTCACTATAGAGTCCAGTCATCAGCGCTCACAATCGCAACTTTCTTTTCATCAACAGCGACGACGATCTCCTCAACAACTCATTACTTTGGGCTTCCTCTTCAATCTTCATAAACAGTGGCACGCTGGCAATGATCTCTTTTCTTTCTGATCATCAATAGTCGACGACTTCCTCTTCATCAACAACAGCAGGCGACATCGGGCCTCTTCACTAACAGCCGTTCAACCTTTATCATTAACGACTCTTCACCGTAAATTGATTTTCCCTTCATCATCATCACTATAGTAGTTGATTTTACCCCGTAAGTCATAATTATATATTCCCTTATAATAGATTTTGATTTTTACTTGTTACCCTGTAATTATTAATTACAGCTTTGATTTTGCCCGATCCTATAATTTTTATATTTATAATGTTGAATTGAATTAAATGGAATTGATAGGGTGAAAATTGGACTGAAAATTATTGAATTGGACTGAATTGAATGCCCTTTAAGCATATATCTTGACTGAATTAATTGGAATGAATTAAATTGAATTAATCAGGTGAAAATTGGACTGAAAACTGTTGAATTGGCTAAATCGTTTGAAAAAATAAAAAAATTGGTGAAATCAAGTTGAAATTAGGTGAAATCGTTAAAATCGGATGAAATCGCGCTAAATCACAATTTTATGACCGATTTTATGATTGTAACAAAATGTATGCACTAAAATAAAATGTCCCCTCATAGTCTAGTTGTCAAGCGCCTATTGCTTATAGAAATACACAGTCATACCACGCGGTCTTCACTCTTCACTTTTCAGTCACAAAAAGTCTTCACTCCTCTTTCATCGAACAAATCCATAATCCCTTTTTCTAGTTAACCATTCAGGCACCGACAACCATAAAAGCATCAACGAGGATCTCTATAAAAATGGTCACGGTCATGGTTCAGTCTTCACTCCTTCTTTTTCATTACTCAAGTCTTCACTATAGAGTCCAGTCATCAGCGCTCACAATCGCAACTTTCTTTTCATCAACAGCGACGACGATCTCCTCAACAACTCATTACTTTGGGCTTCCTCTTCAATCTTCATAAACAGTGGCACGCTGGCAATGATCTCTTTTCTTTCTGATCATCAATAGTCGACGACTTCCTCTTCATCAACAACAGCAGGCGACATCGGGCCTCTTCACTAACAGCCGTTCAACCTTTATCATTAACGACTCTTCACCGTAAATTGATTTTCCCTTCATCATCATCACTATAGTAGTTGATTTTACCTCGTAAGTCATAATTATATATTCCCTTATAATAGATTTTGATTTTTACTTGTTACCCTGTAATTATTAATTACAGCTTTGATTTTGCCCGATCCTATAATTTTTATATTTATAATGTTGAATTGAATTAAATGGAATTGATAGGGTGAAAATTGGACTGAAAATTATTGAATTGGACTGAATTGAATGCCCTTTAAGCATATATCTTGACTGAATTAATTGGAATGAATTAAATTGAATTAATCAGGTGAAAATTGGACTGAAAACTGTTGAATTGGACTGAATTGAATGTCATTTTAGTATTATAAGACTGGATTAATTGGATTGAATTGAATTGAATTAATAGGGTGAAAATTGGACTAAAAATTATTAAATTGGACTGAATTAAATGTCATTTTAGTATTATAAGACTGAATTAATTGGACTGAATTGAGTTGAATTAATCAAGTGAAAATTGAAATTGATAAATCATGTTTTTTTCTTTATGAAGTGTAGGTTGTGGGCTGTCCATTTATAATGTGGAATGATTTTAGGATTCCATTTTAGTATTATATTTTTGTGAATTGTTATGTATAACAAAAGGTTAATTACAATTATAAAATGTTTGGATTGATTACAGGTCTGATTTGAGTTGATTCTTAAATTATTGAACACTTGAAATTATGGCATCTAGAAAAAATTCTTCTGGTAATAGACTTGATGTGGGATGGCAACATGGTATAAATATTGATAAAAATTCTTGAAAAGTTCAGTGTAAATATTGTCAAAAAATTATCAGTGGAGATATTTTTCATTTCAAACAGCACTTGGCTTGCACTTATAGGGATGTTGAGTCATGTCAACAAGTTCCAGAAATGTTAAGCAAATGATTTTAGGTGTTTTAGTGAAAAATCTAGAAGCAAATAAAAAGAAAAGAAAGGTCCATCAATACAATGCAAATGATGATGATGATGAAATAAAAGAAATTAGCTCTAGGGACAAAGGAAAGAGAGTAGTTAATGGGAGTGAAAGTACACAAATAACTCTAAATTAATTGCTAAAAAAGGATATTAGAGAAAAAACATGTCGATAAATTGCAAGGTTTTTCTACACTAATGCAATTCTATTTAATTGTGTAAAAAACCCTGAGTTTATAAAGGCACTTAAATTGATTGCAAAGCATGGGTCAAGTTTCAAGCCTCCATCCTACCATGATATTAGAGAGAAGTATTTAAAGTAGGAAGTGGATCAAACAATGACATTGCTTGAAGAGTACAAGCTATAATGGAAAAAAAAAAAGGGTGTTCAATAATGTCTGATGGATGGATAGATAAAAAAAGATGTTGAATTTATAACTTTTTGGTTAATAGTCCTAAAGGGACAATTTTTTTATGATCAGTGGATGCTTCTAATATGTCCAAGACTGCTGATAAGGTATTTGAAATGTCAGATGCCATTGTGGAGAGGATTAGGAAGGAAAATATTGTCCAAGTAGTCACTGATAATGCTGCAAATTATAAGGCAGCGGGATAATTATTGATGAAAAAAAAAAGGGTTTGTTTTGGACACTATGTATTGCCTATTGTATTGACTTAATATTAGAGGATTTTGAGAAGAAGTTAGAGGTTCATCAAGTAAATATTGCCAAGGGGAGGAAAATCACCTCATATATTTATTCAATAACTATTCTTATTTCCATGCCAAGGCACTTTACGAAAGGAAGGGATGTGATTAGAACTGCTGCCACTCAGTTTGAATGATCATAAAACACAATTGATGAATATGTTTACTTCTAAATAGTGGAGTTCATGTAGGTTAAAATGCAACTGATGAATATGTTTACTTTTAAACAGTGGAGTTCATATAGGTTTGCAAGAATAGAAGAAGGGAAACGAATTCAAAATTGTGTTTTGGATAACAGCTTTTGGTATGACGTCATTATATGTATTAAAGCAGCATATCTTCTAATTAAAGTTCTTTGATTAGTTGATTTAGAAGAGAAACTAGCTATGCGTTTTATATATAAAGCAATGGATGAAGCAAAAGAAAATATACAAGTGAATTTTGGTTCTATAAAAGAAAGGTATATATCTTGCTAATTTTTATTTCAAATATTGTCATTTATTAATATGAATGTCTTTAAAGATACTTTCAATTGAGATATTCCTAAGTTGTAATGATTTTTTTATTGTTTCTTTTTATATAGTTATATAGCTATATGGAATATTATTGATGCAAGATGGGAATTTCAACTCCACAAGCCCTTACATGCAGCCGCTTATTATTTGAATCTTCATTATCATTATAATCCTAATTTTAAGGTTAATGCCAACATTAAAATTGGATTATATCAATGCTTATAAAAGATGGTGCCTAATGCAAATAAAAGGTGCAAAATTGACTTGTAATTTGAATTATTTAAGGATGTAAAATGGTTGTTTGGTATTGAGGCTGCCAAGACAGCAAGAGATAAAAAAAACTTCAACTCAATGATGGGATTCTTATGGGGATAAATGTCCAGAATTACAAAGGTTTGTAATCCGAGTTCTAAACTTAACTTGTACTTCATCTGGATGTGAGCGTAACTGGAGTGCATTTGAAATGGTAAGTTTTTTTTATTTTTTTATTTTAAATGTTGAAATATTTGATAAAAATCTTATAAATTTAAATTGTAGGTTCATAAAAAATAAAGAAATCATTTGCATCAGAGAAAAATGAATGACTTAGTATTTGTAATTGCAATATGAAATTGAATAATAATCAAGTCAAAAAACAAGCTGATGATTTTGGTGTAGAAGATAATCTTTCATCTGATGATGATTGGATAACCGAGGGAGAAAAGCATTCGAACATTGATTTGCTTAGTGTTATTGACAATGCAACATTAAGAAAAAATAGTAATGAAGATGAAAGTGATGAAGAAGAAATTCCTAATGATACTAAAATGAAGAGTCATGGTACTTAAGATGATTTAGAGATTCAAATTGATCATATTGGTGTGGTACTAATAGTAGCACTAATGTTCATAATATTGGTATTGGTACTAGTAGTGACACTAATAATCCTCTTAATGGTATTGATATTGATGAATGTTTGAGGAATAATGAGGAAGATGAAGGCACTAAAGCTGGTTTTAGTTTACATGACACACCAGTAGATTGTTTATTTTAAATTTGTTAATTATTAGCTAATGAAAAGTTATTTAAATAGTGTATGAATTTTTATTTGAAGCATATATTTTAAGGTGCTTGAACTATGTATGAATTTTTATTTGAAGCATGGATTTTTTATTAATATATTTTAAAATTCCTTACAATTTTATGATTTTACGATCCATTTTTACGATCTGAGTTTGTATTGTATATTCTGTGCCGTGTTAAAATCGTGATATTAATAACCTTTCCATTAGGTTAGAATGCACAAGAAGGACATTGAAAAGACAATATTCAGGATGCATCATGGGTATTATGAGTTCAGGGTCACGCCTTTTAGCCTTACCAATGCTCTAACCACTTTCCAAGCATTAATGAACAGCATACTGAAGCCATACCTACATAAGTTTGTGTTGATTTTTTATGACATACTCATTTACAGCCCAACATTTGAGAGACATCCTGTCCACCTTTGGTAGGTTCTAGAGACTTTAAGTGATAACCAGTTGCTGGCTAAGAGATCTAAATGTGCATCCGAGGAATAACAAGTGGAATACCTGGTGCATATAATCTCTATAACAGGAGTATCAACTGACTGGAAGAAGACCGATGTAGTGAACAATTGGCCTATTCCACAAGCTTTGAAAAAATTTAAAGGGTTCTTAGGATTGGCTAGGTATTATAGAAAATTCATCCGATATTTTAGAGTTATCAGCAAACCCCTCACAGAATTACTGAAGAAGAACAATTTTCTGTGGAATAATCAATCTCAATAAGCTTTTGATTGTTTGAAGAAAGCCTTGTATGAAGCATCAGTCCTAACTCTACCTGATTTCTCTAAGACCTTCTTCTTAAAGACCTATGCTTGTGATTCAGGATTGGGGGTAGTTTTAAGCCAATAAGATCATCCCATAGCTTATTTCAGCAAATCCTTAAGTCCAAAACATGTAGGGCTATCCATCTATGAAAAAGAACACTTAGCCATCCTCATGGTTGTGGAGAAATGGAGACATTACTTAGAGTAAGAGCAATTTGTCATACAAATCGATCATGAGAGTTTGAAGTATTTATTGGATCAGAAAATTTATACATAATTCAAAAAAAGGCCTTGACAAAGCTCTTAGGGTTATGATATACCATACTATACAGAAAGGGCAGGGAGAACATTGCTTCCGATGCACTATCCAGGAAGCACCCCAATAATTCGCCTGTCACAACTGTTGGGGAGTTAGATTCATTACCCAGTATACTGCTAGCTTGGTATGAAGAGGTTCATACATCTTATGACAAGGATCCTAAGTTGCAGACCATTATCATAGGTAAAATGATAGGGGACATAAGAAATATTGATTACACTTATGCAAAAGGAGTGTTGAGGTACAAAGACAGGATAGTGGTGGGACAGGAGAGGGAACTTAGAGCTAAATTGGTTAAATTCATGCATGATTCTTAAGTGGGAGGTTATGTTGGTATATAAAACACATTTAGGAGGCTGAAGGCCAACTTCTATTGGTCAGGGATGAAGGTAATGGTGAAAAGAACAGTGGAAGAATGCGATGTTTATAGACAAGCTAAGACAAAGAGAGTAGCTTATCCAGGCTTGTTACAATGATTACCAGTTCCTAATGGAACGTGGGAAGCCATCACCATGGACTTTATAGAAGGATTGCCAAGTTTGGATGTAAAGAATGCTATTATGGTGGTCGTAGATAGGTTTATTAAATATGGACATTTCGTTGCACTCACTCATCCCTACACAGCACAAGATATTGCACTCCTTAATCATTTCTACAAGTTTCATGGACTACCAGCTATTATTATCATAGACAGGGACAAGATATTTACCAGTATTTTTTGGAAGAAATTATTCAAAAAGTTAAGAGTTCAGGTATGAATGAGCACGACTTACCACTCACAGATAAATAGGCAGACTAAGAGAGTGAATTAGTGTTTGGAAACATATCTTCGTTGCATGACCATGCATCAACCAAAATGCTGGTTTTATTGGTTATCGCTGGCACAATAGTAGTATAGTTCGAGTTATCATTCAAGCCCTTTATGGCTATGTTCCTCTATAGAGGGAATCAATTGCTCAAGAATCGACACCAATGGTTGTAGTGGAAGATGTGTTACAAGAAAGGCCAACATGGACCTTGCATTGAAGAAGTAGTTCAAAGCAGCAAGGCATAAGATGAAGCAAATGGCTGATAAGCATAGGTCAAAGAAGGAGTTTTCAATTAGGGATTTGGTTTTCCTTAAGCTTCAACCTTATTGATAAAACATTGTGGCATTAGGAAGGAACCTTAAACTCAACCCCCGATATTATGGACCCTATCCAATAATTCACAGAATCGAGATGGTGGCTTATGAATTAAGGCTGTCAGAAGGAAGTTTGGTACATCCAATGTTTCATGTATCCTTGCTTAAGAAAAAGATTGGTGATACATCAATCATTTCATCTAAGTTGTCAATGACATATAAGGAAGGACGGATGTAAATTGTGGCAATAGTCATATTGGATAAAAAAAATGATTAAGAAAGACAATTGGGCAGTAACAGCGGGGTTGATTCAATGGTCCAACCTTTACTCTGAAGATGCTACATGGAAAGACCTTGAGGATCTACAAAAACAATTTCCAGAATACATCACACCACTTTTAGCAAACACTAATTAGCATTCATAGGACAATAATGCATTGAAGAAGGGAGTATTGTTATAACTGGATTGTAGTTGCAAAGTGATTGTATGGGGCACTCGTGTGAGGCCGTTAGAGTCACTCATTAGTTAGTTAACCACGGAAATAAACATGTAAAGCATAAGAAGGGTAGTATAAATAGACAATGGAGTTTAAATAGACAATGGAGTTTACATACTAGGCATGCAAAAAAAAAAAAAACAAAACTTCTTATTCCTCTATTCCTCTTTTCGTATTCTTGTTAAGCTGAGCTTAACATCAAAAGAAGAAATTGAACAAAATTATAGTGAGCTCAACAAGTTTTACAAGAAACATTGCTTGTGTCAACAATATAACATCTCATAATTTATTTGATTTTTTAGTTTTTTTTTTAGCTAGTTATTTAACTCGGTTGAATATTTTTTTTCATAAAAAAATATATATTCAAACTTTCACAAAGTATTTATAATATTATATATATAAAAAAAATCTCAAGTAAAATTAAAAAAATTTATGTATTTTTCAATTAAATAAATCTAGAATTATTCATGTAAAGTCATATCCCTACCTAACTAAAATTAACCGGTCAAATCCATAACCCGGGTCATGGATTTAATTAAGCTCAATAATTTTTTATAATTTTTATTTAAAATAAACATTTATAAAATTAAAAACTAACTAAATATGAAGGTAATTGAAAAAAAAATCAAATTGAAATAAATTACATTGCCTAATTAATAATCAATCAAATATTAAATAATAAAAATAAAAAAATAAAAAAATTGAAAAAAATTCAACTATAATGGATATTAAAAAAGACCTAGTTTCTCAAGGCCCAAAGCTTGTGGGCCACCCAAAAAAACCCAAGTGCGCAGGCCTGGAGCAACACACATGCTTAAACCTTATTGTTTTTTAATTTTATTAAGTTGTCCACCCTTTAAATCTTTGAAAAAAAAATATTAGCTAATGCGTCATTTGTTTTGCTCAAATTTTAGTGACTCGTGGCCACTCAAAAATTAAGTTAGTTTGTTTGAAACAAAAAAAAAAAGCATTACCATCATTTTTCAAGCTAAAAAAAACCACCATAAACATATTGTAAAACATGTCTATAGCTTTTAAAAACCAAAAAATTATCTTCAAAACTCATAATTAATTTGAAATCAAAATTCTTTTTAGGTTTAAAACTAATATTTCTAGTAAGTTTAAGGGAGAAAAACACTTTAGATGAACTCTCTCATTTAAAAAAAACTCATTAAAACCAAAATCATCGATTTTCATGACTAGAATCGTTATCAACTAAGATCTTTTCTCTTTATCATTTAAATTTAGTAACTTTCTCTCTCCTCTATTAAATTAAAAATAAAAAAATTAGGATCAAAATTGTTAGGATTGAATGTTTATAATTTAAAAAGTTGGAGGATTGAATGTTTACATTTAGCCCTAATTTTTTATCATATTTTTTATTTTAGTTTTTTATCTTTAAATATTTTTTTATTATTAAATATATTTTAATTGACCATTAATTTGTACCTGTAATAATTAGATTAAAAAACACGGCAATGAATAGCATGTGAAACAATATTTTCCTCTTATTTTTTAGAGTAATTTTTTAACTATAATATAATATTAATGCAAGCCAAGGGGTAGGGGGTTTGATGGTCAATTTATAAAAGAAAAAAAATCCAACGGTCGGTTTAGATCCACCGACCTCGCCCCCGAGTTCTTAAGAGATAATTATAATAATAAAAAAAGACTTGGTTTACAAAGCAATTTAATACTTAAGGTTTGGTGTCAATAAAAAAATAAATCACCTTAGAAAAAAACAAAAATATGAAAAAGAAACATATGATCCATGGATTATAATTCTTAAAAGGAAAAATCAGTATATTATTAAGAGAAGAAAAATAATCATTTTATTTAGTGGTTTGAGGGTCTAAATTCTACCTTATTTAGATATTTAAAAAAATGTTAAATTTTTATTTTTAATAATTTGTATTTATTCATGTAAAAAATAAAAAAATCTAAAAATATATTTTAATATATTTTTAAATAAAAAAATATTTTAAAAAATATCTGCAGCACTGTAATTCCAAACACGGACTGCTGACGAAAAAATTGAAAATCTTTGCGCATCGAGGTACAAATCGAAATTAGCTATTAACTCAACAACCGGTTTGTACTTTCTGCGAACATCTCTACTGTTTCTAACCATTGACTTCCTAGTCAGAACGCAGAAACCGAAATTCTTGCGGCTTGTCTCTATCTCTCTCTGTTAGTCACAGACAGGAGTTGACGCAGGTATGGCTTCTAGTTCTAACGTTTCCCTTTCAGCCGTATCACGCGTTTACGTCTCCGCCGTTGAAAATCAACCTCTTGAATGGGACGATACCTCATCAAAGTGTCATCTCTTACCCGTCTTCGTTTTATTTCCTCTCTGATTTTAATCTCGTTTAATTCCTCCTTTATTGCTTTAAATGTATCGTTCTTTCTTAATTCTGCTTTCTTTTCTATGTTTCTCTGTAAATCTCTCTCTGTCTGATCCAAGAGCTACCCAGGCAGCTCTAATATGCACAAACAGAACTGCCACGGTGCCAGAGAGGCAAACCTTCGTTGCAAACTTCTTGGCAGCGTTGGACGCAGTGACACCGCTGATTTTGAGACAAAAATATGCAGCTGTTATTAATGGGACGGGAAGCACTGCAGTTTATGCTTTTGGTGAGTGCATGAAAGATCTTGATGGAACAGATTGCAACCTCTGTTTTGCTCAGTGCAAGACTCAGGTTTTGAGGTGCCTCCCTTTCCAGCGAGCCACTCGTGGAGGTAGACTTTTCTATGATGGGTGCTATTTAAGGTACGATGATTATGATTTCTTTAATGAGACATTGAGTACACAAGATAAGACTATTTGTGCAAGTGGGGATTTCAGTGGTGGTAATAAGACTGTTTTCAGCGCTAATGTTTTGGAGTTAGTGAGGAATTTGAGTGTAGCAGCTCCAAAGAATGACGGGTTCTATGTTGGATCTGTGGATAGAGGGAATGTTTCAGTTTTTGGGTTGGCTCAGTGCTGGGAGTTTGTGAATGGAAGTGCTTGTGAGACTTGTTTAACAAATGCTGTGTCTAGGATTGGTTCATGTACTCCAAAGGAAGAAGGCAGAGCTTTGAATGCTGGTTGTTACTTGAGATACTCAACTCAGAAATTTTATGATAATTCAACCTCTCCAATTGGAAGAAATAAAAGTGAGATGGCTCTTCTTCTATTCTGCTCGTCTTTTTCTATTTGCTTCTGATTTTCGTTGTTTTTCTTCGTTGTGTACTATCAATTACAGTATGGTTATTGCTGAGAATTAGCATTTGCAGGTTTGATAATTAAATTCAAAAGATTATGTTCATTTTGGGCTTCTTATAAACTGTAAATTGGATAGTTCAATCAATCAGTTGAGGTTTGTAATTTGCTGTAATCATTGATGGAAGATACAAGATCATTTTAGAAAAGTTAATTAGTGTATCTTGCCAGAACCTAGCTGAGCATCACAAGACAAATCTATAGCTATAACTTGACTCCTACATTGACATTCGTATCATCGTGGTGCTTATTAGGTCGGGGCCGCTTGACGGTTATTCTGGCTGTGACATCTTCCAGTGTGGCTGTTGCTTTGATGATTGCAACAACTGTTTTCTTTGTGAGGAGGAGAGTCGTGGAAAAGAGGAGAGGTAAGTATATATGACTATCTAGATTTTCATTTTCGTTCGATTCTGATTATCAACATGAAGTTTAACATGCTTCTCTGATCTTGTATTTGTACAGCAAGGAAGGAACTTGGTGCTTTACTGGTCACAGTGAACAAGTCCAAGCTCAATTTCTCATATGAATCTCTTGAAAAAGCTACAAATTACTTCCACCTTTCAAACAAACTGGGACAAGGAGGATCTGGATCAGTTTACAAAGTAAAGTCTTATATTAGCTTTTATTCATTTTGCAGCTAGCCAAATGATCCTTACTTGTGGAATTAAGCAAGCACATTCACTCTCTCTCTCTCTTTCTTTTCAATCAAGTAGGGAACGTTGTCGGATGGGACTACTGTTGCTATAAAGAGGCTTCTATTCAACACAAGGCAATGGGTGGATCACTTCTTTAACGAAGTGAATTTGATCAGTGGCATTCAACATAAGAATCTTGCAAAGTTGTTGGGATGTAGCATTACAGGACCAGAAAGCCTTCTTGTTTATGAATATGTACCAAATCAAAGCCTTCACGATTACTTTTCTGGTTGTTATCTCATCTCTAAATGCTAACATTTGTCTCATATTCGTAAGCATTCTTACTGAGGAGTTTTCATTTAATCTGCTTCAGCTAAAATGAATCTCCCACCATTATCATGGGCAATGAGGTATAACATCATATTGGGTACAGCGGAGGGCTTAGCCTATCTTCATGAGGAATCAGAGTTGAGAATCATACATAGAGACATTAAACTGAGCAATGTTCTGCTCGATGAGGATTTTAACCCAAAAATAGCTGATTTTGGACTTGCTAGACTATTTCCAGAAGATAAGTCTCACATCAGCACGGCAATTGCTGGCACATTGTAAGATAAATGCTTCCTTCAATTATGTTTATTAGTCCTCCTTTACAGGGTGTTCTTTTTGTAATTATCCTCACTTCATCTGAGAAATTACACAAGAATAAGACGTGGCTAGAAGGATGTCAATGCTCTACTAATTTTTGCTATATATGCATTACAGTATTTTTTTTCAATCTCCAATAAGCTTAACATATTGTTTCACGGTGCTAAAACGTTGTGCGACGGTAAGAAAAGGGATCTATTATTACTTATGGCCAACAGCTTCTATATTCAAGTTTAATTATCAGCTATCAGTTTCTATCCATCCCCAAATTAATAAGGTTTTTGTTTACTGATGCATCTGGCTCACATACCTGATATTTAATAGAGAGAGATATGCTATTCATATTTACGTGTGGAATCACTAAGACAATTAATTAAATTGCTGCAGAGGTTACATGGCCCCAGAGTATGTTGTTCGTGGAAAACTGACCGAGAAGGTTGACGTTTACAGTTTTGGAGTTCTTGTGATTGAAGTCGTCAGCGGAAAGGGGAAAGATTCCGTCCCTCAAGATTCACGATCTATCCTACAAAAGGTGATTCTTTTTCTCATATGGGATTAGTAATGTATTTTGCACTGATAAATGCTCACTTTTTGCCCTTTTCTTTTTGCTCTGTGGAAAAGGTATGGAGCCTGCATGGAAATGGTAGACTATGTGAAGCTGTTGATCCAGTCCTAGAAGGAAATTTTCAAGAAGACGAAGCATCACGATTACTTCAAATAGGCCTGCTTTGTGTACAAGCTTCGCCAGAGCTGCGTCCATCTATGTCGATCATTGTTAAAATGATTAATGACAGCCATGAAATTCCTCAGCCAACACAACCACCATTTCTTAGTCCTGCTACCATGGAGAGCAGCCCCTTTAGGCAACCTGGTTCTACTTACAAATCTCAGCCTGAGTCTTCTACCCAGTCTTCAGGGAATAGCATGACACAAAGCTGGATCGAGCCCAGATGACATCCCTGGGCAGTTCTGACAGCTTGAAACTTGGTTGCTCCTAGCTGATCTCATATAACCTGCTAGAATTCTTCCCCTGCTCGTTCTTTCTTGAGTTGTGAAGGCCGATGAATTTAGGAAATAGGCAAATATTCTACGCTGAGGGAACTCGAGTGACCTGTTAATACTGGAACAATTAAATAGAAATGGTTTTCCATGTTGATATTATATAAGGCAGCCATTCTATAAAATCATACGTTTATGATTTTCTTTTTGTTGTATAGAAATCAGATTGATCTGCTTAGCACTTTACACTGAATAAGATTGTCTTCTCCTCTTCCCCAATTCGAAAGAATCCATTGCTCTTCATTGTGCAATTCAGTGAACAATGCCAGAAAAATTTGGTAACTTTTTTATTTCAAGGCAAGCAATACTCCAGTTCTCTTCAGAAAAGGGGAGTGAAAATTATTTTAAATGAAAAACAGGTTTCACCTGAAACGGGATCTTCAGAATTTCAAGGCAACTAATGTAATGACTTTTGAAGCACCCGCATTTAACTCTGTTTTAGCCGTACTCGATTGGTCATCTTAAAAAAATATCTGAGTAAATTAAGAAACAAAAAAGAAAAAGAAAGGAAAGGAAAGAATAAAACGTATCTGTGTGAAGTCAAATATAGTTAGCTTGAGATTTTTCGGTGTACAACGCCCCCAGGCTGAGGTTGCTTTCAACGTTGAATTGCATTAATAATTTATAAATTGTTGAGTATGCAGGGGACTAGAAATTAATAATTTATAAATTGACGGTGATGATGATGCGTGATGAATCAACAAGTTGTGACAGCGTCACGATAATCATAACGGTGGTGATTATAGCCACAATTTGTCCTTATAATAATCAATATTTTCGAATTAGTGGGATAGGAAGTAAAATCATGAGGAAATTACTTCTTCTAATAAATGGATTAATTGAGTGCGCATGAAAACCCGAATCTAGCGAAAAGATAAGCGCTGGTTCGTCTAATTATCCTTCCGATAGATTATGGAGAAATTTCCGTTGGTTTTCCGTCGAGATTCCAAGTAATCTATAGGCTTCGTTTGGGATTAAAACACCGCCGCAAGTTATATGGCACCAAAAGCATTACTATGCGGCTTATATGGCGGTGCGGTGACGGCTCTTAAAAGGGGAAGACTCAAAAGTCAACAGTTAACTTTCTTTGTAGGCTCTCATGGATGACAAGACAGGTAGTGCCTTCGTATGTATCCATTCATCCAGCAAGGCACTTCGATCTATACATCTTATTGTCTTCCAAAACCATTCTCTGGTAAGAATATATATATTCCTGAAAACACTGCTCTCATTGCCATTAGACTATAATTGAAAGGGAAATGACTCGCCATGGTTTGTAACTTTTTGTGGTGGTATCAACTGCTTTGAAATCGAGTAACATTTGAATCCATCTGGGCCCAATTGATCAGATTATGACTGTAGAGCTCAAGTTGCCAAATTGAGATAAAAAAAGGGCTGAAATTTATATTGGATTACTTACCGTCAAAGGACAGAGTTGAAGATTGTACAACCGCGTTTCTGCCTTTTTTTTTTATTGGTTTTTGAAACGACTTTCGTTCTCCTTCTTCGTTCTCACTATTCTTCCCTACCCTTTTGAATTTTTAGTGAGATAGAGAGAGAGAGATTGGTGTCGTTTGTATCTTCACTTTGACTTGAGCGCGCTACCTTTGCAATCTTGTATTCAACTACTCAGATTATAATAATCTTCTTCTTCTTCTTCATCTTCTTCAGTTGTAAAGTTAGAAACAGATAAAGCTAACACTTTCTCCCTTATTGCTCAAGATCTCTCAGTTCAGCTACTCTACACAACACTAATTAAGGTATGTATGTATGTATGCATGCAAATCTATACATACAATTTATTTTCCTTTTATCTTTTATTTTCTTTGATAGACTAATAATTCTATAAAAACAAAAGAAAAAAAACTTGACGTTGCAGAGGTAGCTAGGAAGGAAACTTAATTTAATTAGAAACTCATCTCGCCCTTTTAGTCTAGTATGATCAAGAAAAACAATATTAACATGAATCATTTTATTTTATTTTTTTGTAAGAAAGGTAGTCGTTCCTTCTTTCAGTTCTTTTTACTTTGATTTGGCTGCCCGACATAGCTGTCGGAGCTGGAATATTGGATCAGAATCGTGTATCAGGGACCTTTTTATGTTTTTTCTCTGTTCCTCTCACCAAAAAAATAGACAGACAAGCTGCTAAACCACGTGTTCGAGGTTTTATCAGTAGTTTTGTATAGGCCTGGGCTTAGGCGTAGCCTAGCTGGCACCGTCTTAATGTCTTGCTAAAAAATTTAAGGGGATGGATACGATCCAAGGGAGGGTGGGGCTGGCCTTGGGGTGCAGGAAGGGTCCATTACCTTTTTGGATAATTAATGCCCCCACTGCTTCTCTATCATTTAAGAATTTGACGGCAAATTCTTCTTTAATCAAGATGAGCATCGGGTTGCTATTACCATTAGATCTTGCCCAGCATGCATCCGTACGGATGAGGTGGTGTTTTTTCATTTCATCTTGTTTCCTTTCTTGTGAGATATGTCGTGTGAAGATGGTGAAGAAAAACAGGTGTGAAATCAGGAAACTCCATCTGGGCTGTTTGGCACCAAAAGAGTACCTACTTTTTTTGACTTGGAAAGTGAAGGAACCCATGATCTGCAATCTGTTCAAGAGTGCCATAAATAAAAAGCCGGCAACAACTCCACGCCTTCTTTATGCCCAGGCCATTTCCCTTTCTCGAGTGGTTACTCAATCCATAGTTTTGACAGTTCTGGTCTTTGTTGTGTTTTCATTACTCTCGACGTGCTACCCCTTTTTGATCTTAGTCACGACCTGAGATTTTCTAACGACCTGATCCACCTTGCACAGCCAATCTTGTAATCGAAGCCAAAGATGACAAAAGCAATCCAATCGATCCCTTACGAAAGGATTTTCTTCTGCCTTTTTGGGTATGTTTTGTTGCGTGAACGGGCGGTGGTTGGAGATCCTAGATCCCATACGATCCAAGTTATGTGTGGACGCCAACTGGAGCACAACGCAACTATCTTCGTGCCAAATTTTGTTGCCACAATGGAAAACATCAGTGAACAGATGCGTGTGTCCGGCTTTGGAGTAGCAGTTTCAGGCTCTGGACCTGACATTAACTATGGCCTTGCCCAATGCTATGGGGACCTGTCTTTACTTGACTGTGTACTATGCTATGCCGAGGCACGTACGATTCTTCCACAATGCTATCCTTATAATGGGGGTCGCATTTACCTTGATGGTTGCTTCATGCGAGCTGAGAATTATAGTTTCTATGAAGAATATCTAGGACCTGGAGATAAGGCTGCTTGTGGAAATACAACGCGTAAGAATTCAACATTTGCGGAATCGACAAGGCAGGCTGTCTCACAAGCAGTCACTAGCGCATCAAATAATCAAGGTTATGCACGGGTACAGCTCCCAGTTCCGGGCACAAACGAGTCAGCTTATGTGTTAGCTAATTGCTGGAAGACATTAAATGCAAGCTCTTGCAGGGAATGCTTGGAGAATGCCACTGCATCTATATTGGGATGTTTGCCCTGGTCGGAGGGCAGAGCACTATATACTGGGTGTTTCATGAGGTACTCGGATATAGATTTTCTCAACGAAGAACTTGGGAATGGAGGTTCCAGAGGTAAAGGAATTGCATTCTCTTGTGTTGCAAAGTTGTTATGACTGAATGCGGTTCATATATATTTGAAGTTCTTACACTAATAAACTTGGCCTCGTGATTCATGCATCTGGATGAATGAACTGCAGGGAGCATTGTAATAATAGTTGTTTCAGTTATCAGCTCTCTGGTGGTTTTAGGACTTGGAGTATCTATAGGAGTTTATGTATGGAAACGCAGATATATAATGAAGAAAAGAAGAGGTAACAAACTTCCTTTGCGTGTGTTATCTGCTTCGGAAAATATACAACGCTCTCAATCTGACAACTTATAACAGTATTGGTTATCGTTGACATTTTCCTTGACTTCTGGGATGCTTGTGTCTTCATCTTACAGGTTGTAATGAGGCTCGAAAGTTGGCCAGAACCCTCAATGACAGTAGCTTGAACTTCAAGTACTCGACACTAGAGAAGGCCACTGGGTCTTTTGACGACACCAACAAGCTTGGACAAGGAGGATTTGGATCTGTTTACAAGGTTGTTCTCTACTAGTTTCATTATGATATGTTAGTACTAATCAAATTCTTCTAATAACTAAATTAGACCAGGGTTTGTCTAAGTTTTATTTGTTCATTGCAGGGAGCTTTACCTGATGGAAGGGAGATTGCAGTGAAGAGGCTTTTCTTTAACAACAGACATAGAGCTGCGGATTTCTACAATGAAGTAAACATGATAAGTAGTGTGGAACACAAAAATCTGGTCAGGTTGTTGGGGTGCAGTTGTTCTGGACCTGAAAGCCTTCTCGTCTATGAATTCCTGCCTAACAGGAGTCTCGATCGTTTCATCTTCGGTAAATGCTATAAATCTACATTTAAACCTTAATTCTGATATTGCAAAAATGCTATCAGTAGAGTATCAACAAAGAATACTTGTCTTACTGCATTTGCTGATATTGTCACTGTTTCAAGTCTGTGTCTGAGTTGGAATGCCGACTGAAATGGAACTTGATGGTGTTTTGCATATGTAAATGTGGCAGATCAGAACAAAGGCAAGGAGCTGACCTGGGAGAAGAGATATGAGATAATTACTGGCACTGCAGAAGGTTTAGCCTACCTTCATATGAACTCCAGTATCAGAATCATTCACAGAGATATAAAGGCCAGCAATATCTTGTTAGATTCAAGGCTTCGCGCTAAAATTGCTGATTTTGGGTTAGCCAGGTCTTTCCAAGACGATAAGAGTCACATCAGCACAGCCATTGCAGGAACATTGTAAGTATCTTTTTTTCAGATATTTCCAAAGTGCTCGAAAGACAATTAGCTGGCTCAGAAATCTTGCAGTTCTTTAAATGCAAATTAAAGTCCTTGAATATTCGAATATTCGAACAAGCAATGAATATAAATAATTTGCAGAGGTTACATGGCTCCGGAATACCTAGCCCATGGTCAGTTAACAGAAAAGGTAGATGTCTACGGCTTTGGGGTGCTTTTGTTGGAGATTGTTACAGGAAGGCAGAATAATAGGAGCAAAAACTCAGAATACACGGAGAGTCTAGTCATACTAGTAAGTTTCAGATGCTTTCCATAAAACCTCTTTGTTGTCTTTAATTTATAAAGTATTTAAGAAAGGACGGTCGTTTAACTTATCCATAAATCCTCTCTTTTGTGGGAGAAAACAGACGTGGAAAAAATTCCACGCAGGAACTGTGGAGGAGCTTTATGACCCAAATCTGATGCTGCACAACCACCATGATAACAATGTTAAGAATGATGTTAAGAGAGCAGTGCATGTGGGCCTTCTGTGCACCCAAGAAATCCCATCACTTCGACCAACAATGTCAAAGGCTCTACAAATGCTAACAACTGAGGAACATCTCCCTCGGCCCTCTAATCCCCCTTTCATAGACGAAATGACCATGGAACTCAATGACACATGCGAGGACCCATGTTACCCCCTTAATTCTGCTACTTCGGCATCAATTGCCACCGTTGAAAATAGTTCCTTCCACCCAAGATAACCTCAAGACGGATGAAGGGTAGATTTTACAAAGGAACGGTGCACCATACTGCTTCTATTTATTGAAATTGGCCAAACATCTGTGGCCACAGTTCCACTAATTCAAGCACCGTGTCAGAAGCATTTGCAAAAAGAATATGATGATGGGCATATGAGAAGTTGTCAATAAATTATACAGTTGTAAAGATGAGATTGAGTGCAGTAATGCCAATTCCTATATTCATCGTGGAGTTGGACAAGAGTGCATGACAATGTAAAGTTTTACTGACTGATTTATAAAATTTTGTAGGTTTAAATAAACAAATCTAGCTCGAGGAAAACTAGAATTACAAGTTTTAAGATCTTTTTGAAAATAAAAATCATGTAAGAATACAAACTTCTGGATTGAGGGGTTCACATGCATTTCCTCTTCCATCGAGGATGCTCTTGGGCAGGAAGCTCTCGTCGAAAAATAATACAACGGAAATTTATCATCCATGTAGCCAGATTGTTTGTGGCTTTTAGCTTATCATTTGTTATGCCTGAGTTGCAGTAAACATTCTAAACATAAAAATCATCAACCCCTATATATAATATGTCCTTACCCAACAAAAACTTTGAAAACATGCTGTTAAAAACTGAGAACCAACCTCATCTAGCGTGTGGCTACTACTTTCCCCATTAGGCCTCCACTAATCTCATAGTGTGTGGAAGTACAAAATCCTGCTTCCAGACCATGTTCTTCCACCTCCTTCCCTGTATAAGAAAAACAAATCATGTCACCTAACGACAAAAGAATAAAAATAAAAACTCCAGAGGAGAAGCATGTTCCTTCCAAACATGATAATCAGCTTCCTTCCATGTTACAGTTGTTAGAGAGTATAGTAAAATTATTCCTCGAACCTCATCTAAAAACTTAAGTTTTTAGGTTAATTTAGTTCTTTAATATGATATCAGAGTTTTGATGACTAGATAGTTACAAGTTTGCACTTGTGAGGGTGTATTAGAGAGTAATATAATTGGGCTGAGATGGTTCTTTGACAATAATATGCTAGGAGGTAATAGGAATTATCAGGGAAAAAAGACCTTATCATTGACACAGACAAACAATTAGATATGCAGTGTTTGGAGGATTGAGTTGTCTACTATGAAATCACTGTTCATCTAATCCAGCAAAAGGCATCATAGAATACAAGTGACAGAGGAACAACGACCCTGATAAATATTCTCCGATTGAGCCTTTCAAATATTCATACTCTTGGGACAACATTGTCAATCATCCATTCCTTGTGACAAGAAACATACAAAAGAATTTATTTTATCAGATCCTGATTATGAGCGAAATCTACACGTATCTGATGATAAGTTCTAATAAACATTCTTAAAGAGAAGGTTAAAACCAATAGGAAAACAGTTGTTTCCGAGCCTACAGCTATCAATCATCATAAATAAAAGGACAATTATTCATGCAAAAAGCATTCGTTGCTAAGGATCGGATTTCATTCCTCTGAATCCAACAGGCACATTATATCAACAAACATGGAGAGGAAAAAAAAAAGACAGAAAAACACTCTTCATTTCGCAATTAAAATCAAGGACTGATGCTTTGGAACTTGTATATGAATACAAGGGATAGAAATGTCACGATTTGTTAATTCAAACAAGAGGGAAGAAGATAGGACCTGGTCTCGGTGCTCTAAACATCTCCCGCAAGGCCTTCCGCTTATCCACCACATTTTCGAAACCCATAACCTATGGGAATAGCATCAAAGTATCAATCTTGGAAGGGCAGATCAGTTGCCTCGCCCTCAACCCACCTGTGATCAATCAATGCAATGTAAATCAGGGTATCCAAAATGTTAAAATCACGAGGTGCGAAAAAAATCTTTTACCAATGCTCACTCGATGCTCTTGCAGTAAGCCTTTGCAAGCAAATGTTTCCGGGACGAAGCCATAAACAGCTGCTCCTTTGACAAATCAAGATTACTCACCTGCAAATTTTGACAAGAAATTACAAACTTCCCATTGCTACACTCACGCAATGTGATAATTCAAGCACAGCTAAGGATTCCGAAAGGAACCTTGCCGCCATTGGAGCCACCTTTTTCAGACAAGAGAAATGCTAAATCCCCACTTCCACAACACAGGTCCAGCACGAAGTCTCCCATTTTCGGTGTCCCAATACCATTCTCTTTTTTTTCTTACAAGAAAAAAAAAGAAAAAAGAAAAAAACGTTAATTACCCAGTAAGAAAAAAAACGTTAATTACCCAGTCGAAGTTACGGGAGAAAAAAACGTTAATTACCCAGTCGAAGTTACGGCCATAAGTTTCCAGATACGATGCTGACCCAAACTCAACAAATCATTCAACCGTGCAAAACCAAAAAAATGGGGGGGGGGGGGTAATGCGGTTGAAGAGCAGCTGGCGTTCGTTAGCTCAACGATTGGATGGGTATGGGAAGGCTTCGTAGAAAGGATGAAGATTTGTAACCAAAACTTAGCTGCAGCTGAAGTGATGGTAAGACACCCAAGCTTTGTTTTTATCTTCTCAAACTTTGTAGTTGATAAAGAGGCCACAGGCTAAAACACATAATGGGCTTATTGCAAGAAGCTCAAACTAAGACACCCAAGCTCTGTTTTTATCTTCTCAAACTTTGTAGTTAAAGAGGCCACAGGCTAAAAAACATAATGGGCTTATTGCAAGAAGCTCAAAACCGACATGGCAAGTTTCTAACCATTGATGAAATCTTGCGGTTCAGAATTGATGAAGCAATTTACTATCCATGTATTACATTAACACCAAATGTTTATGCATGAATAAATATTATCCATTCAAAATTTATCAAACTAGTATCACGACCGCTTATCAAAATTGACTTGTTTCATTTTCTGATTCCCTCACTTGCACCATGTCTCCCAAATTGTAATGGACAAACTCAGCTAAACTGTTGCTTTCCTTGAAAGTGGCTTTGTGGAGGATATAATTAAACACACATTAACTATTATTAACACTTTAATGTGTTTAATCTTCCTGTATGGATAGGGAATTAAAACACTTGAAAAGGATATTTTTCCAAATATTTTTTATTTAAAAATATATTAAAATAATATTTTTTTTATATCTACACATCAAAATAATAAAAAAATCAAAAAAAATTATTAATTTGAATTTCAGGAGCTCACTCCAGACGGAATTTGTCAAGTGATTTTGAGTGGCAGAACGGTGTCTCCGAATGAGAGGCTGCAGGTTTTTTCTCCCAGCACAAGAGGGTGGCCAGATGTCAATTCTGTCAGACTTTGATTTCTATGAGCACATCTGAACCTCACTAGTCTAAACAACCACGAGAGATCTCAAAGATTACAAATCTTCTACAGAAAGATCATAAGGCCAAGAATAAGGAGTAGATTATTCATTCAAACTATGTAAGCATTAATTGCGAATATACATGATGCAAAATACAGTTAATCTTCCTCTCTTTGTTATTTCTAAAGATAAACTTTTCGATGCCAGCAATGTTGCGTTGCATGATGTACATGAAGCCAACAGGAATATCAGCCGTCTTCTGTAAAGAACTGCCCAGAAAGATTATCCATAACAGCAAATTGCAGGTTCTCAGATGGTTTCCAGTGGCGCTTACGTTGATTTATAAACCAATTATTAATTTGCTTCTGATCTAGCCCAGTCGATTCGGCCAATGCTATCTTATCAGCTTCCTGGAAAGATGATTACGCAAGCAAATTATCGTCTTACCAGCGTTGAACTTTGGAAAACAATTAAAATCCTGCCTGCACAAATTCATAGCATTTATGCGTGTGGGTGTGTGTGTGTTGTGTGTGTAGCTACCAGCATCAAATGAAACATCTACATCCGGCCCGTCTGTAACTCGTTTATAAGAATCAAAAGACATAATGCTACCCTTCTCAGTTTCACACCTGAAAATAATTTCGTGCGTTCTATGATATACTATGCATCGGAAATCAGGACTAGCATATTTTTAAAATAACTGAAATAGATGCAGCCTCAAGAAGAGAGAGAGATACACACAGTTGGATATGGCCATTTATAGTGAGCATCCCACCATCCAACTAGGGTTTGCCTAGCTTCCTTCGGTAGCTTTCCTTTCTTCTTTTTCTTTGAGAACTCCAGCTTCAGCGTACCAATATGACTTCCAAACCTGCGGAGAAGTTTATCTTTAAGCTCTCGGTCTTCACCACTTGGTTGGGCTTCATGCATATCCATCTCCCCTCCACTTAACTCCTCATCTGATGATGGTGCACCTTCATCTACACAAGTGAATTGAAAAATCCTTAAATGGTTTATGCATGCACAAAATACATAGAATCAACAATATACATTCATTCATTTATCCTACAACTGAGACTTAATTGAATCGAGCTGGTGAAATTTCAATTTAACGTTACCAACCCTGACCCCAGCCCCTTAGAGCCTGTGAAAAACTACCGAAAACATTCTCCCATTCCTATAGCCAAGATAAGCCTCCTAGTCCTAGAGAAGGATAACCGAAGTGATTGGTTATCATTGTTATTGATCATCCCATTACACCATCCAAGCACAATAATAATTTAGGTTTCAGCAGTACTTCTTTAACAAACGTCGTTGCTGATCAAGAGAAACGTAGTAAAGATAATACTCCCACCCTCTAATGGGTAGAAATTAAGGATATGTTTGTTATTGATTAATAGCAATACTAATGTTAACAAAGTGAGATTCTGAAGGAGTACTTGCGTTGTTAGATACAGAGTTCAAGGCGTTGAAGTATCTTGACAAGGCAGATCAGAATATGGATGGTTGGTGATAGTAATTTGGCTCTAGCATCTTTGACAAGATAGATAAGAACAGTTACCATCAGATTCATGCCATTAATCGTGATTCAAAAATTAATTCATCTATGACCTTGAGTTCTATGCCATTGCTTAATCATTACAACATTAGGTCATTATTGTGTGCAGAAAGAGTTCATATTCTCGTCATTAATTTAAAATGGACTCTTTGAGCAACATGTGTTGAGCAAAATACATGTCCTGTTTATTCCAAAGCAGCTATTAGCAACAAGTGAAGTGATCAAGCTATTTTTCATAGTTACTTGTTTAGTGGCTTGCAAATGTGTATTCTAGACTGTTCCTTCAAGAATTTATTATTTGTGAGCTGCAAAGCAAGGATTACTTCGAACGTGATAAGGCTATGTTTTGCTCACCTCTAATTACTACTGGCCTAAGTTATCAAGTCCATTGCCACGGTTTCTTGTGGTGTCTCATCTGTCAGCGGTCTAAGCACACCTATTCCAGCTCTTTGGATGGATGCTAAGATTGATTAGCGTCGTCTCAAGAGTTGTGGACTCTATTTTTGTGGTAGTGGATCGGTCCTCGAACATGGGCCATTTCAATGCTTGCAAGAAAACTACTACATTGTCCAACTCTACTCCAAGAAGGTAAGGTGGCTCACTTACATGGGATTCTTAGGTCCATCAAATCTGATTAGGATAACAAGTTTATGAGCCATTGTCTATGGTGGAAGTTGGGCATATCAGAATTTGAATAAAACCTCCTCCTAGTTTCAAAAAAATGGTAATCGAAGTTTAGGGATTCTCTTAAAGTGATTGGCAGGGAGAAAATTAAAGAAATGGAATCTTGCCTTATCACAAACTGAGCTTGTATATAATAGTCAAGAAACCACACCAATCAACCTTGTCTTTTTGAGGTTTTAACGTATGGCTACAATACAAACATCAAGCGTACTTGACTTGGCGCCTTTTCCCTGTATTGGGCACTAGAGCGTCAAGGGAGAAAACATGATAGGGTATCTTTGGGGGGTTCATGATTAGGTTGAACAGGCAATCACTGATAGTAATCCAAAATATAAGCACAGCAATTAGGTCGCTTTTGAGGTTGAAAATACAATACGAGCAATGCTTACCCATGACTGGTTTCCAATGAGAGAGGGCAGCAAGCTTTGAAAAACAAAGATGGCACCAAGCTTTGAAAAACAAAGATGGGGCCTTGTGAGGTGCTGTAAGAACGACAATTCCTAGAGACTGTGTTCCTAGTTATTTAAAGAACTCTAACGTCTTCAATATGCATTACTCAACTTAGTAGTTCTTTCTAGCCCGGGAAGAAGCAGGAGATTTTGAAGGAGCTACCTTGACAGAGCACACCAACTCAAGGATGGCAAGAAACATTGGTTCAGGTCGATTTGGAGATTTTTATTTACCCTTTATTATTTTGACCATAACTTTTTTCTGTGAGTGTAAGAACGAATGCAAATCACCTCTGTTAAGAGAGCTCGTTCCGTGAGCACATGAAGACAATCAATCATGCTCGTTAGGGTTTTGTGTTTTTTACTATTTTTGTTCCCTTTTCGAGATTATTTTATGATGCTTTTTCTTTCGGTTTCTGCTTAAGTTTTATCTACTTGTTTTAGATATTATTTTTATTTTATTGAATAATTAAGATTTACCTTTTTTTTAAATAAATGTTTTAACCCTAGCTATTCAAGCGTGACTTGTGAGCTATTTTCATGCTGTGATACCTTATAAATTGTCAAATAAACAAGAATAATGCAAGAAATAAATCAACTACGAACAATTAATTAAGAGACATTTTTAATCACCATAAGAAGAGGTTTCTAAGAGAATAATTTCATATGAAAGCATCCCATGCGTGAATGACCTCTAATGGAGGTGACCCATAAAAAATCACTCTTGACAACTCAGGCATGAGAGGAAATCTGACCGTTGGAAGAACGAAAAGGAAGCAGCAGATGAAGCCACGTGCCCTTTTAATTGACTTCAAGTCTTCTGTTTAGATCCCTTATTTTTAAAATTAAAATAACATTTTTCTATTTTTTTATATACATTAAAATAATTTCTTAGCTTATATTTATTATGATACATAGATTAGTTCTCCTTCAGGTTTTGACTCAGTTGTAAAATTCATATTAATCCAATCTACATGTGATTTTAATAAAAATACTCGAATTTTAATTAATGAATAATTACTAAAATTATTGAGGGAAAAAAAAGACATGATAAGTTTTTAAGGGTGTAGACATAATTATTTATTAAATATCATTTATAAGCGGGAATAATAAATACAAATATATTATTTTATCTTTAAGCTAAATATATTTGTGACAAATTATACTTTGTAGAAATAATTGCATGCTACATTTATTTCTAACAAGAAAATCTGCCCTGCTCTAAATGTTCTCTACCTGGATCACTGTTTGTAGCAATGCTTGTATAACAACACATGTTATTTACACATCACAAGATCCCTTCTCTTGCATGTTATATTTGAGTTATTAATTATAAATTTATAATTTCAATACAGTACATAAGGAAATAAAAATAAAATCAAGATTTTATTGTAAAACAATTAGGATCCTGATTTTATACGTGGCAGACGTTTAAATACAATACCATTTCATATGAAGTGGAGTGGTTGAGAGTGTCAAATCAATTTTTTAAGTGATTTTTATTTCAAAATATATAAAAATAATATTTTTATTTTCAAAAAATTATTTTTGACACAACACATTATTAAAATAATCTGAAAATATTAATTTAAAAAAATAAATAAAATTCAGATTTTTTCAAAAATACAATATTTTCAAAACATAATGTCAAAAACACTTGTAGTATTTATACATGTATTTTCTTGATGACAAATTTATGTATATTACATGCGGTTAAAAATAAAAAATAAAAAAACACATGGTGGTTTCACCGTAGGTGACTTTTCCCATGTTAAAAAAGTTGAAGGTCAGGCAACGTTTCGTCTGGTTATATCGTTTGTCAGTGAGAGGCAGACTCAAAGGGTTGCTGCGGACAAGATGGCAGCCTATCAAATCAAGCTTGCAGAAAAGACTGGGGAGAGGGTGGAGAGAAGGTGAGGTCAGATCTTAAACCAACGATCTCAAATTATTGAGAACAGAAAATTGATGGCCCCGAACCAAAACCAAGACAGCAAGATAACCCTAGCAGTAGCTATAATCAAAGCCAGATAGCCTACTGATATAATTAATCCCAACCTCAAATCATCTCTAAACTTCCAGTTATGGAAGTTGCTAGCGTGAGATGAATAAAATAAATTCTCCCCAAAGGAGTAAGATCTCTGCTGTTCATAAATCTGGTAACAAGACTAAGATATGCTACGGTTTTGGTGGCAAAGTGTGCGTATGTTAGCTGTAGTTTATAGTTTTGTTTTTAACCAAAGTCTTGAGAGAATATTTAATGGGATCCTAAGCTAACCATTTCTAACAGGGCCGTTGTTGAGAGTGAATTAGAATTTAATGGAGCGAACAAATCCTCCCAATGGGGAAACAATCCCATTGTCTTCGATTCAATTATTGTTATTTTCCATCAGACCTTAAAATAATGCTAAACGTTACGGGAAATTGTGGACAGCGACGGGAAGCGGGATAGGAGAACACGCTGGAAAGAAGCCAAACTTGGGACCCGCAGCAACCCAAGTTCAAAGCTGAATGATAAGACACGTGTGAAGCACATCAAGAAGCACAAAGACCCACAAAGCCACAAAGAAACAACTGCCTATGGAAATGACAACCACTAAACTATCCATTCCATAAGACAGAGACAATAGCTAGCTAGAGCAGGAACAGGTCCTGCTCAGTGCCAGTGTAGAGGCAAGACGAGTAGAGATGGCATTCAATGATGAACTCTCTCTGTCTCTCTCTCTAGTCTTTCTTTACACATAAGGAAAAAAGGTAGTGGGATCACAGCGAAATCTGCGGGAGTCCCATGTGAACTCCGACCACCCGCCCTCACCGGGCATAAAGACCCATAAAGTTGCCTTAATTAATTTAGCCTAACCCCACCTGTACCCACCGCCTCCCCCACATGCATTGCATACCAGATAAAACCAAACATCACTCTTCTATCCTCTCCTCTCCTCTCCGAGCAAGTCAAGAACTACATGCATGCTATGCTATATGCTATAACAGCAGGTTTTTTGAGGAAGCACCACCTTGTGTATTCACCTATCCAACTATCAGACAAGTCTACATTTATTTTATTTCGCGCACGGACAATAGATGGAGCACCACCTAGCTAGAGCATTGATGATTCATTAATAGACAGATGCTGGACTTCAAAAAATTGAATATCATGTCCCCTAGCATGTATGTTTTGCCGAAGCGGGAACCTTACGAAACAAATAATGGACATCCAGGGATCCTGTAGTAGCAGCAGCACTCTTGGCACAGCCGCTATGCAAGGGCGTCAAGGCAAAGAACATGAATAATTAATGAAAGGAGGTTTCGACTTTTTTTCTCCTCTCCACTAATGCTTATATGTTGAATCTTTATCGATTGCAAATTTCAACTCGATATTGACTGCGTCATATAGCCAAATAAATTTCGAGGAAAAGTTAACCCTGAAAAGTTTAGCATGGACTATCAAATATCAAATGTCTTAAGTTCCAAACATAATGGTAGACTAGTTTTTATCAGCAAAGCAATCTACCAAGTTGTATTAAACAAATAGCATTACAAAATGCATGGGGGACATACCCAACTATGATCGACTTGGAAATGAAATGAAGGCAATAGATAATAACAGCTAGCTAGATAACGGCATCATCAATTATCATGGTCATCATCATCATGATTAATAATAATAATAATAATAGATAACAAATAAATAGCAGACCTGAAAGGATAACATAAAGTTAAAGCAGCCTTGCAGACATGCACCTTAGCACAATAGAGCACGTGAATGTATGCTAACATGCAGTGTCCAATTGGCATCCGTTGTCATGTCTACAAGTCTTAGCAAACGTTAGTCTTCTGAAACATTAAAAGATTTGAAAATCCACTAAAGCAGAAGAGAAAACAAGAAACGCGGGGAAGGGAAGATGAGAATATGAGAAACGATACGAACATCTTGCGAAAGGGCAGCCGGTACTTTCGAATAAAAACAATAATAGAAGTTGCCAACTAATAACAACCAGATAAGTGTGATTTCACAAGCTTTATCACGTTTAAGTTGATAATCACCCTGAGAATATGACGCTGCCATGCCCATTTCACATACAAGACCTCCACTCGTGCTTAAAAAAAGTGCTATTCCATCCTGTCTTAAGGGTTTTGACAAGCAAGGGAAGTCCTAGTGAAGTCAGCAAGTGCAATTTGTTCTAGGTTTACTTCTACTTTTCTGCCATTTAAAAAATAGGATTCAAATTAAGTTAGACGGCCTCAAAAGAGTTTTGGGGGTTAAAATATCAAAAAGCAACTTTTATGTCATGTAGGAGTAAAATGGCAGTTATCATCCAGCCTCAAGCTGAACTCTTGTATAAGGTCATCATTTATACTCATGAGATTAGTTAGATTCCATATGTCACGCAACAATCTATTGTTGATGAAGATTAGAATAACAAAATACTCTCTGTTTATACAATTATCCATGCTTGAAATCTAAACAGCTACCCAAAAGATAATAGCTGCGGCAAGAGCACTTTAGAAACAGAAGCCTGTCAGTTCTTAAACAATTTCTGAAGTTCAATTTTTCACACTCCACCGTCCTTATCCATGCTCTATTGGAACTTGAATTTCTTAAAAGTGACCACACTGGGTATCATTACAGGTCAATGACATTCCCATTGGAACTAGGCAAGCCCAATTTATTTTACAACCATGTGAAGGTCCAAAGCATGCAACATATACAGGTAGTCTGAAACATAGATTTTTGCGTTTTCTTGGAACCATGCGCATCAAAGAAAGGAAAGGCTAGATGCAAGGGAACTCAACCACTCAAATGACGAATTCCCATTCACCGTAAAGAACTAATTCATAAGATGAAAGTAATGAAAATTAGCCTTTAATCAAAACTTCTATAACTCATTTGTTTCTCTCGGGAATAAAATTAGAGCAGTGCTTGCAATATGCTTTGAATGAGAGATAATTTGACTAGCAAAATACTATAAACAAACACAACAATATTGTACCATCTAAAGGTTTAAAAATTATTTTGAGACAAACAAACACAATGCAACAATATTGTGCCATCTAAAGGTTTAAAAATTATTTTGAGATTGTGAGGAGATATTCTCATCAATTTAGAGGAGCATTATCTATGGTATATGCACAAGCCAGCACACAAGCTACACTGAATGATTTCTTATCTTTCCACAAGACTGCATCATTCATGATCATATTCATAGGCAAGTTCAGCTAAATTATTACTTGAGAATGTTCTGTCTGCACAGGAATATCCAGGTCAAAGAAAACTCAAGCAGCTTCAAGCTAGTTAGGACTTTAGGGTGTGACAATAGAAAATGCTCTAATCTTTTAACTATCACCATTTTATTATATATATATATATATATATATATATATATATATATATATATATATATATATATATATATATATATATATATATATATATATATATATATATATATATATATATATATATATATATATATAAAAGCATGCTTGGAAAAAGCAGTGATCGACAAGTGCAACAAAGAAACAAGGCCACATCAAAACAATTTCTAACAGCAAAAAATCCCTAGACTCTTTTCTTGGTCTAATTAGCTATGCACAATTTTTTCCATGTTCGAGTTTCTCAGGTAAGCAACGAAACCATGCTAGTTAAACTAAACTATATTAAACTAATCACATCAAGTCATCAAATAATGTTTAAAAAAAAAATCAACGGCATGCCACATACAATAAGAGTGCAAGAGATGTAGAATGGCACCTTTCATTTACTAAGATAAAATCTCAAACGGTGAATTGGCTGGTCAAATTAGGACTTGTGCTTCTACCAAGAAGCATTAAGTAATTGGTTCTCCATAATCAATGGTCTTTTAGTTGAAAGGCACTCGCCACTGTACAAATACTATCGGACTACTATTTAATCCCTGAGCTCTGAAATGTCAAATCCAGAATCTCTATAACAAGAGGCTCTACTTTGAAGCCTCATTTTTCCTGACACCGACAAGGGGGGGAAAGAAGATGAAAGCGAGAAAAAGAGATTAAAAGGAAGGACTCGCAACAGAAAGGATGGGTGGGAAAATGCAAGTAAATTCAAGCTCAAGCAACGATGAACTGAAAAGGGAAAAGGTTCTAAGACTGTTGCAAAGTCCATCACTGCAGAACCATTAACCATCTTACTCCATCAATTACAAAACAAGGACGAGAAATATGACATAAGATCATAACAAACCCAAATTACCACAAAGAGATTAAGTATTTCAGGTTATAAATTCAAGAAGGAATTCAAGGAAGTGTGTACTATATTTACTTAAATGAGCAACAGTTGTTGCTAATGTAAGACAAGTCACAAGTGTCTAGCTAGCTAGGGTTTTTGTTGTTTGTTTTGTTTGTTTGTGATGTCACCGCTGTACCCGTATTCTTCGATTGTTCTCTTATCGATAAAGGAGTTTTTGCAGATAATAAAGAAAAAGGAAAAGGAAAAATGTCAGTAACTAGGTAGGACTAGGAAAGCATGGCCAAACTCATGTGGCTTTTATGTATTATCAACACCATGAGTGAAAAAACACAGGAATCTGCCCTTGAGACGCATTGATAATGATAAGAAGATTGTAATTTGCACTAATAATGCAATAACAGAGAAGACTACACAAGTATAGCACAAAAATCAAAGGATCTTCCATGGAAGGCGAAAGAGACTGACCAGAGAGGCTTCTGATGGAGGCACCGGTGCAGAGATTACGAAGCTGCATTTCAATCTTGTTCAAGAAGGTTGTTGCTTCATCTAAAGGCCTTTCAAGATCAGATTTATACTTCACCAACAAATCACAGTAGGTTTCCTACAAAGAAACACAAGGAAGATGAGAAAAACCCAAACCCCATAAAAAAAAAAATATATATATATATATGGTGAGAAAAACCCAAACCCCATAAAAAATATATATATATATATAAGTACATATATATATATATATATAGAGAGAGAGAGAGAGAGGGAGAGAGAAGGGTGGGGGAGGGGACCATGAACTCGTCTAGCTCGGGATCAGCTCCCCAGTACGTGGAGACAGCGCCTTGCTTGAAAAGGTCGTTTTCTCGCCGGATTTCATCCAAGAAACATGCTATCCCCGGAGGCGCCCCTACCTGCCAAAACAAAACAAATTCTCTAAAGCTCTATATGCGCTTCATGAGCTAATATATAATTCTCATGGTCCCAAATAAGTCATCGAGAAATACTACTAGCCTTAAATAGCAATTTATATATAGATTAGCACTCAAAAACTTCTTCTTTGCCTAGCTACTAGCTAGGTCTTGTAGCTTCCATGTATATAATAGGAGCAAAACTGTTATCAATTCAACTGCTGCTAATGCTATGCTTTCAGTGCTAGTTGGATGATCACCTTCTGGCAATCGATATAAGCCCCGAGTAAACGAGGATAGCAAGGATGCGAGGCAATTTTGGCTTTGATCAAAGCGGACATATCTTCTTCTGTTCTGATCGAAGCCGCCTCTGAAAGCAACTCTTCGGATCCAAGAATCGGAATCCGCAGCCGAAGAGTTTCTGAAGACAGCAAGCTCTGGTACTCCGACTGTAAAATCAAATCCTCTGGCGACATCAACGCCTTGTCCGAGTAGTCCGCCACCGTTGAGTGCAGACCGTATGCTCCGTCCATGTTAGCAGAAGGAAGAAGGCACAGGCTGCTTGGCCTTGTAACTTTGTTTTCTTTGCGTTTTGTTCTTAATTTGTAGTTTTTCTGTGTTTTTGGAGTTGGAGTTCCATTATTAATGACTCTTGAGTTTGAATTTGCTGGGACTAGAGAAGCTGAAAGGGGCCGCGGAGGGTGTGATCTTATGGCTAACATATAAACAATGGACAGATGTTCAAGCAAGTGGGAAGGGAGGATGTCATTTGAGAGAAAAATGAGAAGAACAGGGAAAAACAATTTCACCCTCCTGTTATATTTACCTTCGCGTTGCGTGCTTTTTGCAGAATTTATATCGGATTGCTGTTTTTTTACTTGTTCTTTAGTTTTTTTTTTTTTTTGGCGCAACATACGATTTTATTGAAAGAGTTTGAGCCAAGTATTTATGAAAAAAAACTTAATATTTTTTTTATTTTTTTTATTTTTCATAAATTAATATCAAAAATAAATAAATAAATATTTTATAAATAAAAAACTACAGTGATATTAAACAAACAAAATTTTAAACTACCTATTAAAATTCAAAACCATGTATTAAAAACATCTACTAGGGTTTGGTATTAGTAGTTACTCTCAATCTCTTATAGCCATCGTTTACATAACTTTATTTTAAGACTACCTATTAAAATTCAAAACCATGTATTAAAAACATCTACTAGGGTTTGGGATTAGTAGTTACTCTCAATCTCTTACAGCCATCGTGAGGCTGAAGGTATGCCACCCCTCTTATGTGAGAAATAAAATGAAGAGTGTTTCTGAAAAATCATGTATTAAAAATATTTTAATTTATTTTTTAAATTAAATTCGTATGCAGGGATTTATAGGAGATAAAGCTTAAAATAGAAAACATTAGAGCTAGCTTTTTAGAGTATAAAGTACTTTTAGCATCAGCATAAATCATGTAGAGGCCAAGTAATGTTTTTAAATTTATAAAAAATAAATTTTAAAATAAAAAAGTGTGGATATATATGAGATAAATTTTAAAATTAAATAGCATTAACTGAGTTACTTAGAACGAAACGCGGTTATTATTACTTTTTAAATAGCTTTTCATGTTAAAATATATGCTAATAATATTTTTGATTTTTTAAAAATTATTTTTAACATTAATATATCAAAATAATTTGAAAACATTAAAAACATATTAATTTAAAGTTAATAAAAAATTAAAAAATTTAAATTTTTTTAAAAATACTTTTAAAATATAAAAACAAACATATCATTATAACTTCTTGTAACATGGAGTAGTTTTAGCATTATCTCAGATTATCATGTATAAGTCAATGATGTTTTGTTAATTTAGATTATGAAAATAAACAGGATGACATGTTAAAAAATTTTAAAAATATTTTAATCAATAATTAAATTAACACATTAACTGAGTTACTTTGAACGAAACGTGGTTACTATTACTTTTTAAATAGCTTTTCATATTAAAATACATGATAACAATATTTTTTATTTTTTAAAAATTATTTTTGACATCAATATATCAAAATAATTTAAAAATATTAAAAACATATTAATTTAAAGTTAATAAAAAATTAAAAAAATTAAAATTTTTTTAAAATACTTTTAAAATATAAAAACAAACATGTCATTAACTTCTTGTAATATGGAGTAGTTTTAGCATTATCTCATATTATCATGTATAAGTAAATGATGTTTTGTTAATTTAAATTATGAAAATAAACAAGATGACATGTTAAAAAATTTAAAAAATATTTTAATCAATAATTAAATTAACATGATTAAGAATATATTAAGCAATTACCTTAAAAGACATCAATGCCTTTTTATGTTTTAATTATTTACTAATTTGTCTTGCTTCTTGTGTAGAAAATAGCTCCTGTACATCCGAAAAGACTCTAAGCACACATTCCATTCTAAGATATCTTCATCGATAATTTCCTTGAAAAACAAATTAAAGAATCTATATATGTTGCCTTTCATGCTCGTAGCATGCTATTTTTCTTAATTATACTGTCTAGGAAATCAACTTTGCTTATTGGGTTAGACAGGTCAGTAAATGGTGGATATATCTATTCTAAATTATATAAAGAGACATAAACTATATAGAAAAATAGAAAAAATATAAGTTTTTCATAAATGGTTGAATAATCATTCTCCCTCTTTTATCATCTTGAATACTCTTCATTATTTTGATAAAATTTATAAAAACATTTTGTATTGTAAAATATTATTTTAGTTTTAATAATTAAAATAACACTAAAATAATATATTCGATTCAATAATAAAAAAAAATTAATAAGGAAGTTTTACTTTACAATTTACAACACTTGTCATACTCACACATCAGACTTAAACATAAAAATATTATCATGCTCATGTATCATCAGAATAATAATATAAGTTGTTTCATTACCATTATTATTTAAGTAACTAACAAAAATTAAAATAGATGTATCACCTCAAAAACAGTTTTTTTCCTTTTCTTTTGGTTTGTTAAAAAAATTATATATTTTTTTAGTTTGTTTTTTAACATTTAATATATTTAAAATTAAGTTTCATGATTAGTTAGTTTAGTTTTTATATAGTTATCTCAATTTTATAATATATGTTATGGGTTAATAGGTTAACCTAGTTGACTCATATTTTTTTTGTTTAATTTGTATTTTTTTTTAATTTTACATTTTAATATTAGAATAATTAGAAATTAGGTTTCATAATTTATTTTAGTTTACTTTCTACCAAGTTATTTCAATCTTATAACCTAGATCACGAGTTTTACAAGTTAACCTTGATTGACCCAGGTTATTTTATTGTGTTTTTTTTATTGATTTTTTTAATTTTATTACTCAACAATTGGTTTGATAAAAATTGTAATTAATAATTTGTTTTGATTTGTTTTACATAAAGTTGTATTATTTTTCATAACCTGAATTAAAGGTTTTGCAAGGTAATATAAGATGACTAAGATTGTTCTTTTTTTTTTTCTATCTTGCTTTCTAAAAAGCTATCTTGGTATCATGACCTAAATCATGAATTTAGTGGGTTAACTCATGTTGTTTTTTGTGTTTTTTTCATTGATTTTTTTAATTTCACCTTTTAATACTGAATTATTTAATAATTAAACTTCATAATTTATTTTTATTAACTTTTTATAGGATTATCCTAGTTTAATAACTGGAATCAAGGATTTGATAGATATGGATTGACTCATGTCATTTTTTTATAATTTGTTTTTTCAATTTCATCATTCAATATTGTGTTTATGGAGAATTAAGTTTTATAATTTATTTTGATTTGCTTTATACGAGATTATCATAGTGTAATGATCCAAGTAATGAATTTGACAATTAACTCAAATTTATTCAGATAGATTTAATATATTATCATCTCAATATTATTTTTAAAAAATTATTTTGAGTTTTTTTAGTTAAACTATGATTTTAGTATAGGTCACATAAAACCAGCATCTTTATGATTTAAATTTTTTAATGTTAAAAAAACATTAAAAAATATTTTTATATATTGAAATAAAAATAATTTTACTCGGTGTGGCACTTGCAAAATATATAATTATAACTCTAGAATTCAACAAGTGAATGTCTTGACGTCTTTTCATCTTTGAGGTAGGACGGGAATAAATTTTACAGGGTAAACTTCTTTTTATTGTCCTATAAATTCATCAACTATCACGTCTACCCGTGTAGGGTAAACTTCTTCTTATGTTCGCATTATCTTTGTTTTTTCATTTATTTTGAGTTCTTAAATAAACGCTACCTTAAATATATTAAAAATAAAATTAAAGAACTCCAACGAATTTACCTTTTCGAGAAACTAATCGGATTTTCCAACATAAATTCCACTCAACCAACTCACCGAGGTAGAAAGAGCTTTGGTTGTAGTAATCGAATGTAATTTGAAATCGAACGTTGTTTAGAGCCATTCAAGCTGAAATTCAATGCACGCAAAATCTAATAATGCTGTTAAGGAGATAAATTAATTGCACGATTTTATTCCTCACTTTATCTTGATTGTGATTGACAGTGCTGTCAAGGAGAAGCCGAACTTGCAACTTGCAAGAATTTCTTCTTTTTATAAAAAGCAAGGAATATATGGGATTATTAATGATAATTGAACTTTAATTAAGTTTAATTTATGGTTGGTATGATTTTTATAAATTGATTCAAAGTATGTTTTGGTTCTTAACTCTATGAGAAGTTATAAGCATGTTGGGTTGAAAATAACTCCTAACTTTGTTGTAAAATTTGATCAAAATTCTGCTTTAATAGAAAAATAAGATTTTTAATTCATGACTTACACTGCATTTATTTTATAATAAAGTTTATTTGAATAATTTTTATCGAATATATTTATAAATCAAAGTTATTTTAACTTGTTTATGTTATGAATTGCTAATAAAAATATATAAATTCTAGATAGTATAAAACTCGAATTCAAAATTCATACCACTTGTGATTAATTTGCCGAGGAAGAGCGAGGAAGGAGCAGAACCACCTCTTGCCCAGCAAAAGGCATGCCCAGAAAGAGTAAGGATAGGAAAGGGACTCCCATTTTTGCTCTTAGCAGCTGGACGAACACAGCTACTATAAAATAATATTCCAGCATATTAAACAATATATTAGCACATCTTTTTTTTTTTTTTTTTTAGCACATCTTGATTGGCTTCGTAGATGCCGAAAGAAGATCGAAGAATATTATAATCGACCAAAAAAAAAAACTTTACTTAGATTATAGTATAAATTAAACTTTTTAAAACGATGGTTGCTGCCTTTCCCTAGGATGGGATGGCATCTTGTAGGATTGAAAATATAATTAAATATTACCATTCTAGTAATATTGAGAATAAACATGTTACTCTAGTTAGGTATGTCGGATTTTATTTTGGAATAAAAAATATTAAAAAATAAATATTTTTTAAATAAAATAATATAATATTGATACAATTGATTTGAACAAGTTTAGTAAACTTTGTTAATTTTACTAGAAAATAAAATATCAACAACAAACAAAATAAAAAAAACAATGATTCAATGTAAAAGATTAACATTTGTTAATATTATAGAAATATATCTTTACAATATTCCAAAAATATCTCAATCACTTTATTTGTTAATAAAATAAGAATTAAATGAGAATAGAATAATTTCATTGAAACTAACTTTGTTGTAAAATTTGATCAAAATTCTGCTTTAATAGAAAAATAAGATTTTTAATTCATGACTTACACTGCATTTATTTTATAATAAAGTTTATTTGAATAATTTTTATCGAATATATTTATAAATCAAAGTTATTTTAACTTGTTTATGTCATGAATTGCTAATAAAAATATATAAATTCTAGATAGTATAAAACTTGAATTCAAAATTCATACCACTTGTGATTAATTTGCCGAGGAATAGCGAGGAAGGAGCAGAACCACCTCTTGCCCAGCAAAAGGCATGCCCAGAAAGGATAGGAAAGGGACTCCCATTTTTGCTCTTAGCAGCTGGACGAACACAGCTACCATAAAATAATATTCCAGCATATAAAACAATATATTAGCACATCTTGATTGGCTTCGTAGATGCCGAAAGAAGATCGAAGAATATTATAATCGACCAAAAAAAAAAACTTTACTTAGATTATAGTATAAATTAAACTTTTTGAAACGATGGTTGCTGCCTTTCCCTAGGATGGGATGGCATCTTGTAGGATTGAAAATATAATTAAATATTACCATTCTAGTAATATTGAGAATAAACATGTTACTCTAGTTAGGTATGTCGGATTTTATTTTGGAATAAAAAATATTAAAAAATAAATATTTTTTAAATAAAATAATATAATATTGATACAATTGATTTGAACAAGTTTAGTAAACTTTGTTAATTTTACTAGAAAATAAAATATCATCAACAAACAAAATAAAAAAAACAATGATTCAATGTAAAAGATTAACATTTGTTAATATTATAGAAATATATCTTTACAATATTCCAAAAATATCTCAATCACTTTATTTGTTAATAAAGTAAGAATTAAATGAGAATAGAATAATTTCATTGAAAAAAATAAAAACAAATATGAGTATCAAAAATAAGACAAAAAAATCAATTATTTTCAACCTTTTAAGCCATGACTTGGGTTATAAGACCGAAAACTCTATATATGAAAAAAATCACAACGGTTAAAGCAATGAAAAAAATCATCAATAATAACCAAAGTTGAAATTAAGAAAACAAGTAAAAAATAAAGATTAAAATATTTAATATCATAATATGAGTAATTTATCAGGTTATATTTAATGAATTCCTTGATCAAAATAAATTTGTAATTGAAAAACACATAAAATTTATAATAGAAAATGACACAATTATAAAGTTTATTAGACAATAATTGAAAAAAAAACCATAAAATAATATTCCAGCATATAAAACAATATATTAGCACATCTTGATTGGCTTCGTAGATGCCGAAAGAAGATCGAAGAATATTATAATCGACCAAAAAAAAAAACTTTACTTAGATTATAGTATAAATTAAACTTTTTGAAACGATGGTTGCTGCCTTTCCCTAGGATGGGATGGCATCTTGTAGGATTGAAAATATAATTAAATATTACCATTCTAGTAATATTGAGAATAAACATGTTACTCTAGTTAGGTATGTCGGATTTTATTTTGGAATAAAAAATATTAAAAAATAAATATTTTTTAAATAAAATAATATAATATTGATACAATTGATTTGAACAAGTTTAGTAAACTTTGTTAATTTTACTAGAAAATAAAATATCATCAACAAACAAAATAAAAAAAACAATGATTCAATGTAAAAGATTAACATTTGTTAATATTATAGAAATATATCTTTACAATATTCCAAAAATATCTCAATGACTTTATTTGTTAATAAAGTAAGAATTAAATGAGAATAGAATAATTTCATTGAAAAAAATAAAAACAAATATGAGTATCAAAAATAAGACAAAAAAATCAATTATTTTCAACCTCTTAAGCCATGACTTGAGTTATAAGACCGAAAACTCTATATATGAAAAAAATCACAACGGTTAAAGTAATGAAAAAAATCATCAATAATAACCAAAGTTGAAATTAAGAAAACAAGTAAAAAATAAAGATTAAAATATTTAATATCATAATATGAGTAATTTATCAGGTTATATTTAATGAATTCCTTGATCAAAATAAATTTGTAATTGAAAAACACATAAAATTTATAATAGAAAATGACACAATTATAAAGTTTATTAGACAATAATTGAAAAAAAAACAACACAAGGTTGTATATATGAAAAATCTTATAAAAAACAACGCAAGGTTGTATATATGAAAAATCTTATAAAATAATCTATGTTTAAAAAAAATTAATCTATATAAAATTAAAAAAAAAAATCATAGATGAATCACACATATCTTTCTAAAAATTAAACATGCCCAATATCATCTAACAATAAACACAATCTAATTACAACACGAACCCAAAATTTATTAGAAAAAATATATAGAAATAATGCATTATTTTTAAAAAAAAAACTAATTTTTTTTTTTAAAAAAAGCAGAAATAATGCATTATTTTTTAAAAAAACTAAAAAAAAAAATTAAAAAAGAATCGGCCAAGCCCCTCGTCTGGCCCAATAAAGCAATGGCCCACATGCGGGCCTACAAGTCTAGGCCCAAGCATGGACTTTTATTTTTTAAAGAAAATTAATGGGGCTGACGATGCGTTGTCCGCCCCAATTATTTCAACAAAATAAAATGATGCATTGTCTACATCAACAAACAACACGTTATTTTCTTAATCCAGAATTAGTGGTTGGAAAAATATACTCCTTTATTTTTTTTACCCAAAATCTCATTTCTAACCTATTTTTGACCCCAAACACCTAGAAAACACTATAAAAACTTTATTGAAACAATCTATGTCCACTAAAAAACCAATAAACCATTCCAAAACTTGAAATCCACCTGAAACAAAAAAATCTTCTTGAGCACAAATTTGTTGTTTTAGGTATTTTCAAAATAAAAACAAAACATCTAAACATAACCCCCTTCATCATATGGAACCTTTTGACATAAACATCAACTATTTTGGTAGTTAGAATCTTTCTAAAAGGTCATTTTCTCTTTTTAAGTTGAAATTCAACAACTCTCTCTCTCTCTCTCTCTTCCGAACAGAGAAGGACTAAAATAATAAAAATGAAGTTTGGTATCAAAATATATTATTTTTAAATTTAAGGGACTAGTCACTCAATATCTAAAAAATATGGAGGATTAAAATGAATGTTTCAATAAAATTTTCAACATGCCCTCTATGTTACCAAGATTTTTATTTTAGTCCCTTAGATTACAATTCAACCCTCCCTCCTAAAAATATGCAATTAGGGTTAATTTAGGCTCAAAAAAATCAAATCGTGCAAAATAAAAACTCAAGCACCAAAGTGAAAATTATCAAAAAAATACAGTGCTCCAATCCAGAGTGTATTGTGAGAGAATGCACAATATTTGAACTGTAATAAAAGGCAGATGCCTTTTAGTTTTGTTTGCAACAAGATATATCTTGGAAGATATACAAAAAATAAAGAAATGATGATACACAGAAAATAAAGGAATGACTATTTACATTTTCTATGTAGTTGTTTTGTTTACAATATATTGTTATGATCTTCGGTTTTGTAGTTTAAACTTCTTACCTTATCTGTAATTCCAAACATTTAAATATCTTTATAAATACATGAATATAATTCATATTCTACAATATATGAACTAGTCTTTATAATTCCTTTAATTTGGTACCAGAGCATTCTCAAGCTCGCCTCTCTTGATCTCATATGGCCTCTTCAAGTGAATCCTCTACCACCTTTGTTATCCCCAACATCACCCAACCAGTATCTATTAAACTAAATTAAACTCATTACCTCAATTGGATTATTCAGTTTACTCATGCCATGCATGGCCATGATCTTTTGAGCATTATTAATGGTTTAAACCTATATCCTTTTTATCTCTCATATCGAAAGACAGCTATAACCTTTGAACTAAAGATCTCAGAGTTACTCTAATTATTTATTAATCGCTAAATATTAGTTTGACCACCTTGCCACTACTTTTCAATTGATCTTTTGAATTCCTTTATGTACTCTTCATCTTAAACTACATTATTCCATTACAATAAACAACACAGAACTTAAGTTTTTATGAAATACTTGACTCTTTTTTTCTTCATATCTTGTTTTCTTATCTTCTGATCTTATGTTTTCCCTCCATTAATCCTCGTATATGTTACAATATCTCATGAAAACACTTCAATTCTAAGATCAAGAATACTTTGTCAATCTTAATAATATAAAAAAGACCACAAGTAAATAATATCTCATGATACACCAATCCCGAACGATATGCGTTTAATTTTTTCTACTAATATTTACTTTTTTGTCATAATAAAAAATAGTTTATTCATCACATCTTGAATAATATTGTAAAATATAAATAATAAATTTGTTAAAATAATATAACAAGCTAGCTCTGGTTGGATGACGGTGTCTGTATGTAATTGTTATGGGTTTGCTTAAAATCTGAATTCTCTCTCTTTATCTCTCTTCTAAGTAATATATTAAAAAATTATTTTAATTTAATAATTTAAATTATTATATAAAGTTCTAGAATATCTTTTATATTATATCTAACATATTTTTTTAAATAAAATTTTTTTAAACTTAAAATTTATTTTTTTTATATTTATTTTTTATTAAATAAATAAAAATAATAAGATTTAAACTCGTTACTGCTTAGTCATTAAGACTCTGATATCATATTAAAAAATTATTTTAATCTAATAATTTAAATTTTAAAATAAATTTTATATTATTTTCTAGTATTCTGAATTGTAATATAGTACGTAGGGTTTTGTAATCTCTGTATTGTAGCGCTACATCTACATCTACA
>NW_011499988.1:427616-451067 GCF_000495115.2 Populus euphratica
ATAATCTTAGAAAATATGTAAAAAATAAAGGAATGACAGTTTATGTTTCCTATCTAGTTGTTTTGTTATTTGATTATTATACTCTTTGGTTTTCTATTTTAAACTTTTTACCTTATCTGTACTTTTAAACTTGTAAATATTTTTATAAATACATAAATACATTTCAACGTTGGTGTAATATAAGAACTAACATTTTCAATTCTTTTAACCAAATAAAAATTTAAAATAATAAAAATAAGAAGTTTAGTAAAGATAGCTTAAATAAACTGAAATATAAATTATATTTAATTTATAATTTATTTACTTTTTTTTGGTATTTTCATTCATTTTAGTATATTACTAAAAAATGTTTTCAAAGTTAATAAAAATTTAATTTATTTCTAGTTAAATGAACTAAAGCATTGAGAATTATTTTCACTTGTAGTTTTTTTGAATTTCAATCCTCTTGAAATATTATTAATAAAGGTTTATATATTTTTTTAATAATATTAATTAATTTCCAATTAAACTAAGCATAAAATTTAATTTATATTCTAAAATGTTAATTCATCGTTACAGTTATAGACGATGGTTTTTAAATTAAGATAAATTCAAATGTCTTCCCTTGTAGTTATATGAACCGAGACAAAAATCATAATTATGAGTTTTTATTTTTAATTAATTTACTTTAGATTTTAATTCAGTTTCATTATAAAATAGGTCTAAAATTCTCAATTTATTTTTTAAATTTTATTTAATTAATTTCCAAGAAAATGAGCTTAAATGTAAATTATAGTTATCATTTTTTTATTCCTTATTATTTTTCAATTAAAATGATTTCCAAGGTAACTTAATTTGCAATGCCTTTGAAGTTAGGAGACGAAATGAAACATAGTTTAAAATTATATATATATATATATATTCAATCTAAAATGGTTTCTACATCGTCAAAATTATATATTCCTGTTAAAAATGGAATCGAAATAAAGCTAACAACAAGTAATCAAAACTGTTACCGTAGAGGGCTCAGTTGTAAATTTCATAGTTGTACAAAAGTCAATAGTCGGGGCCATGCAGTAAGTATCCATCCAATCAAGCTCAATGGATGCCAGTGAAGCATGCTAAGATGTTTATTGAATGAACCATTGTCAAAAGATGTTTGGAATTCCATAAAAGTTGTATTTTAAAATATTTTTTTATTTAAAAATATATTAAAATAATATTTTTTTTATTTTTTAAAAATAATTTTTGATATTAGTATTTTAAAATAATTTAAGAATATAAAAAAATTTAATTAAAATAAAAAAAATAATTTTTAAATTTTTTCAAAAATATTTTTAAAACAAGAAAAATAAATGGATTTAAGGTATTTTTGGTATATTATAAATAAATTTTTATTTAAAAATATATTAAAATAATATTTTTTTAAAATTTTATTTTTAATATAAGCACGTAAAAATAATTTAAAAATTAAAAAAACAATCTGAAGCTAAAATAAAATTTTAAAAATATAATTAGACAGCAATATCTATAGCAATATCTATTGTAAACAGAGATAAAATCCAAAACAAACTTCAATGATTGTTAAACCTTTTCATATATGATTATCTAGCTTTCAAAATTAAAGAAAAATAGCTTAGTGAATGGCCCTCTTTAATTATAAAACAAGTTTTATAAATGGCTTAGGAAACTTTCCTATGTCCAAGTTGGTAAAAACACTGAAAAAATGTTACCTTAAATACAGTGAATATTGTATTGTAGAGATAATAAATGAAAATGATAAATACATAGGCAGGGTGTTTTTAAATGGGTTAATGAATTGGATTTTTCACCCAATAATTCATAGATGTTTACTTACTTGTGAATAATATCAACTCGCATGAAATAAAAGATAAGTTTGGGGATAAACTATAGACTATTTTAGATGCAACCATGCAAATAATAACCCCCCATAATAAATGGTTACAATTTTAATTATAAAATGATACATTTAGATGTATTGTCACTATTATTATATTATAGGCCCATGAAGCCCTAACCAAGTGAGCTCATGGGTTAATTGGGCTGTACCCTAATCTAAAGTTTGACACGTGGGGCTTGGATTTGCAGTGATTTGTCAATGGGTACGGGCAGATTATGGGTACCAGTTAATTTTATGAAAAGCTAGGAGCTTTATTTAGTGGGCTGGGAATTCGGCCCATGAGACCCCGAAGTGGAAACAACCAAGTATTACCATAAAAACCGGCTCGGTTCGTCATTTATAAAATAAATAAATAATAAATAAAAGAAATAGTAGAACGAAGGTAAAATGAGTTTGGTGGCCTCAGGCCGTCTCTTCGGGCAAAAACCCAGTCGCCAGTGTTTGATACCCGTCAGATTCATGATTGGCTGACGTGTCATATTTTAGACGGCAAATAATGTCTCTTTTCTCACTTATTTTTGTTTCTAAAATTCGGTCCATATTGTGAGATACAGCATTAAAAAGCTTTAAAACTGGATCAGTGCCATACAAATATAACTCATGATTTTAACTCATTAATAATAATAATAATAATAATAATGTTACTGTTTTTAGTTTTAGGTAATAACTAGAGTTTTAAAAATATTTAATTAATTAATATACACGGTAATTTTACTTGGTTAAGGCTAAAACTTTGTTTTAAAAACCGTGTAAAACACTAAAATTTATATTTTTTAACAGTTTTTTAAACCAAAACTAGCACAGTAAACATATATACACTTCAAAGCCACAACTGGACAACATAGTAAATATAGCAAGTACTTCGAAGCCGCTAGTAAAAATCAATGATGAAATAAGAGTACCTGTGCATGGAATGAAGCTGACTTCTCTCTGCAGTTTCAGCCTCTTCTCTCTTTTCTTTTCCTTTCGTTAATGGTCCAAGGAGCCTAGGTTGATTGTCTTGAAAGAAAACAAAGGAGAGAGCACTGCCTTGCCATCAATCCACATTGATAATAATCAGAGAGAAGAAAAGGCATGTAGTTTTGGGCTGGTATGGTTACATGTTCGTGCACTTCAGAAGTTGGAAGAAAGGATAAATTATTGCCAGACTAGAGCAGAAGAAGAAGAAGAAGAATTGTTTTTGAATACGTAGTGGAGGTTTCGTTGAAGGATGTGGAGATGGAGTCTAGGAGGATTCTGGGCACTCGGTTCTTTATATAATAGATTTTTATTCTCAGAAATATGTCACCATATACCTATCCCTAGCTAGGTCAACTACCTTCCTGCGATGCATATGAAACGTGAGAACGTGTTTCCTCCCCAAACAAGAAAACCTCCCAATCGGGTCCCCCATTTATTAACAAGGTAATGTTCAGTAGATGTTTAATGCAATTGGAAGGGTCATTTTGTTTGAGGACCAAGATGGAAATTAGTTCTTGTAGGTGGACATAAATATGCCTGTATCTTTTTTAAAAGAAAGAAATGTACCAATAAATAAGCAAGTAAATTGTAGAATAATCCCTCTAACTTTAATAATTTATTTATTTATTGACTGGATTTGACCATGTTTAAATTAACATTACTTTTTTTTTAAATATCTTTTTTCCTATTTTCTTTAAAAAGAACATAAATCGAAAAGGAGCATGAAGTGCATGGTAGGGATTGGTTAATTAAGTTTCGAGACTAAATGGACTATTTGATTCATTTTAAAAAACTAAAGGGACTAATTTACAGTCTACCAATAAATAAGCGTAGGGACTAATTAAATACAATTATGCCACCTCACGGGATCAAGGGCAAAACCTAAGCCTAGGGTTGACACCTCAAGCTAAATAATTATTTTTACTATTCCGGCCAAACTCATCTGTTCCCTCGTTAATAATGTTATCGCAAGAATCAATGCCGAGGGATATTTCATGGAGTGGATCTTTTGGGACATGTGCTTTGCTGCTTTAATATACAAAATTCAAGGAAGTCAAAAGAATAACATGGTAGATAGACAAAATAAAATAAAAACAGGATTAATTGCTTTATGATCTTCCCTTTTCATTGATTGAACAACCTGGAAAACAAAATTCTTGCATCCACGACGCTTGGAGTAGAATTCCAGAAAGCTAGGGTTCATAACATGAAGAACATTACATAAGGTAATGGTGCAAGTGGCTGCACCATCACATATTATATACACACACGCAATAAGAACATTACATAAGGTATATATTATGATAATGAAATGATGGAATATTTTCATATTAGTTTATCGTCAATTGAGATTAAATTATATATGCCCATAGCAACTTGAAACATTAGATAAATTTAGATATTGAGTTTTCTTTAATAATTAAAATAGTATATGTATCTGAAAGTTTTATATCAGTTATTTTTTAAGGTCTTCTTGTTTATTCTAAAATATATTAAAATATTTTTTAAAATTTTTTTTTGTTCATTCTAAAATATATTAAAATATATTTTTTTATTTTTTTAAATTTATTTTTTATATCAATATATCAAAATAATTCAAAAACACTATTAAAAACATAAAAAACAGTTGAAAACAATCATTAAAAAAAATAAAAATCACAACAGTAAATCCAAGTGTTTAATTTCGTTAACAAAAGCTCAGGAACTAAAGCCATTGATTGGGTAACCTCAAAGAACGAAAGCAGTTAAAAGAAAAAAGATAGAACTGGATTATTGACATGTGTTTGTCACAACGACAAGCAGCATAATAATAATAATAATAATAATAGACTTGACCAGGGCGTTCATCATTTTGACTTTTAGAGTCCTAATCATCACCGAGCCACAACCTTAATGATGCATTTTAAAAGAAAGATCAGTGAACGTGGCAACAATTCGAATCCCCGAGGTGCCCATGCATGTAAAGAAATCTAGCCTAGTATCTCCTGCCTGTGAGCTTGCCGATCGAGGTATCTAATCTTGTCACCTAATTGACTCTTGGAGCACATAACACGGTCGACCTTGAGCCACGTTCCATGGAGCAACTCTTAAAAGCTGTGATTTTCCTAATCTAATCAGGATTAAAGGGGGCACAGACCGGCCAGATGTTTGTTCTTGTGTGCCAGTTTGGGTCCTTAACTTCACCTGGCTCAGGCTGGCTATATTAATTTGGTCACCAAAAGAAGAACCTGTGATCCCAGAACATGGTCCATTATCAGAGCTTTAGCGGGCAAAACGCGATTCCAGACAGCAATTTGTTTGATTCTGAAAGAAAGAAAGCAAAAGGAATGCTGGTCAAATGAGTCGTTGAACTTTCGGCTTCTGAGAATTCGTCTAAAGAAAAGTGCAGTTACAGGAAGATGATAATTTGGGGGCTTTTCCTTAGCTTCGGCATTCAATGTCAAAGTTTCGTTTGTATTGTTTATCAAACTTGCCCCTATACTTTTAAAATAGTTTCAATAATATCCTTTTCCATTAAATATCTTTATTATGAAATACTTGACTCTTTTTTTCTTCATATCTTGTTTTCTTATTTTCTGATCTTATGTTTTCCCTCCATTAATCCTCGTATATGTTACAATATCTCATGAAAACACTTCAATTCTAAGATCAAGAATACTTTGTCAATCTTAATAATATAAAAAAGACCACAAGTAAATAATATCTCATGATACACCAATCCCGAATGATATGCGTTTAATTTTTTCTACTAATATTTACTTTTTTGTCATAATAAAAAATAGTTTATTCATCACATCTTGAATAATATTGTAAAATATAAATAATAAATTTGTTAAAATAATATAACAAGCTAGCTCTGGTTGGATGACGGTGTCTGTATGTAATTGTTATGGGTTTGCTTAAAATCTGAATTCTCTCTTTTTATCTCTCTTCTAAGTAATATATTAAAAAATTATTTTAATTTAATAATTTAAATTATTATATAAAGTTCTAGAATATCTTTTATATTATATCTAACATATTTTTTTAAATAAATTTTTTTTAAACTTAAAATTTATATTTTTTTATATTTAATTTTTATTAAATAAATAAAAATAATAAGATTTAAACTCGTTACTGCTTAGTCATTAAGACTCTGATATCATATTAAAAAATTATTTTAATCTAATAATTTAAATTTTAAAATAAATTTTATATTATTTTCTAGTATTCTGAATTGTAATATAGTACGTAGGGTTTTGTAATCTCTGTATTGTAGCGCTACATCTACATCTACAAACCCTCAGCAATGCCTGTAACAATGGATGCCCTCTAACTAAGCTCTAACTATATATGTACTGTAAAATATGGGCTGAGACACATTACAAATTGGAGCATGTGCGAAGGCCTAATGTAATTCCTAGCTACAAAGTTGCAAAACAGCCAATCTATTTTGCTAGTGATTGAGAGAAATTTTTTAAAGTATTTTTTATTTAAAAGTATATTAAAATATAATATTTTTATTTTTTAAATTAATTTTAATATTAATACATCAAAAAAATTTAAAAATATTAAAAAATTAATTTAAAAAAACTCAAATTTTTAAAAACATTATTTGAAATCTTAATATTAGATTATATGAAGACATCACTGGCTTGATATCTTTTTATATTAGACATAGTTATAAACTTATTTTGCTTTATTTGATTGGATGACATAAAAAATTTTAAATTTGAGATTGATCACTTAATTTTTAATTGAATTTAGTATAATATTGATATGATAAAAATAGTTAATTTAACTAGGTTTCTAATGATTTTATTAAACCAGTTAAAACTGAGTTAGAAACAAAATGAAATAATATTGTTTTAATAAAAACCTAGGTGATCCAAGCTCCAAAATTAAATCTATCAACTATTATAATAGCACTGCTTTGATAACGAAATATAATTAATCGGTTTCAAATATTTTAAAGAAAAATACTATGTATATGAATAATAAAATATCATATAAATTCATGTATGGTTGAGATATATATGATGAAATATGATACTAAACAATTTATTAAAAATAAAAAGAATATTATCATATCACTTTCTATGAAAACCTTGTATAATTTGTTAGAATTTATAGCATCATTTTTTTTATAAGCTAAATTTATTCTTGTAAAACAACCGAGGTATTTAAGGGACAATTGAATTCTTGATAAGGGTATTTAAAAATATAATAATAGTTATTAGTTATTTTAAAATGTATCTGAATAATATTTTATTTATTTTTTAAAATTTATTTTTGATATCAGTATTTTAAAATATCTGAAAATATTAAATTAATAATAATTTAAAAAAAATAAAAAAAATTAAATATTTTAAAAATATAAAAATAAATACTCACTCTTAGCCTAGGAGGATACAAGAGCACAGTCGTCCGCATTAAGCAGGTCGGCAACCACACGCATTCATTAAGGAGGTCAAACGTTGTACCCATTTTTAATACATAAACTTACCCTTATTAGTTAGTTCCGTACCCACACATCGAGCACGTTAGCGCCCACTCATTCCCTACTTTGCTAGGTCAACAGTGTTGTATTCGTTTTAAATAGATAAACTTAACCTTATTAATTAGTTTCTTTTTTAGGAAATATTGTTATTTGAAGTTATTGGATCTAAAATCTTTATCATGAGTTAATGGATTAAGTGATTGCTTTAGAATCAATTAAAATATTGTTTTATTTTAAAAATTGTTAAGACAAGTTTTATTTATGAAATTATTTTTAAAAAAAGTTAAATCATATTTTCATTTAAAAAAATTAAATTAAATTGATTTTTTTAACACAAATTTTATTCTTGTTCAATTTTAATTGATTTAACCTGGTTTAATAATATATTGTTATTTTTAGAAGTATATATAATTAAAATTAAAACATATACCGAGATCCAAAAAAAAGAATTCATATATACCATCTTTACCTCACTTATAATTTTTATTTTTATTTTTAATTTGAATGAATTGATTCTTATTCTTTTGCTTTACTATTTGTCAAACAACTGATTAAATGAATTATTTTTCGACTTTTCCACTCCTCTCTCGATGCATCCTTCCTCCTATCCATACATTGAAGTTCTTATAATATTTTTTTGGAAGATATGTGTTTGTTCTTAGTATATTAATTCATATATCCTAATTAATATTTTTTTTGGAAGATATGTGTTTGTTCTTAGAACAATCTTTGAAATTAAGTTGATGAAGCACTACTCTTCTTTGGTGACATACAACTAATTGCAATTTGATTCACGAGTGATGTGGAATTCAAAAGTGGCTATTTTGTTCTTGTCATTTTCCCCATGGAACTGGATTTGATGTTGCACAGGAAGAACAATAGGAGCAACTAGTGCCACAGGCACAACAAGAGCTTGTGTAGCAGCCGAGAAATTCTAGAGAGAGCTAAGCTATCACTAGATGGCTAATACAGCATCAGTAAGTGTCATTATATGTTGAGTGAGTTGATGTAGATCCATACGTGAACTTGATGAAGATGAAGGGAGGTCAATGACCCTTCCTCCTAGGATTTATGTATTATCCGCCATAAATACTTTGGAATCAGGTAAATGAGAAAGATCAGTACAAGAAATGAACAAGAGTTTTGTTCAAATTTTTATTCAGCATTATGTTCAGGAAATGAATCTTCTTATTCACAACTACATATCTGTAATTATTCTCTTTATATTTTTCTATATTAAAACAAATATCTTTTAAACACTGCACTAACTTACCATCAAGGTATTATTTTACAGGTATCTCCAGTTCAGTATTATCCGCAAAGAGAACTCGGGTCCTAGTAAAGTTTTTGAAAGCTTCATCTCACATCATCCTACCTAGCCAGGTATTCCCCAGCTTACCAAAAGTGGTGTGTTCCTTGCAGTAAATATTATTCCTATATATATTCCTTATCATGATTCAAGGGAGGCAAAACTTGTAGCTTTGGTACATCACCGACTATATAAAAGAGAGTAAGTAACAATCAAACCAGAAAAGTGAGATTCTCTAATTGAACAAACATGAAAAGCAGTACTTGTTTGTTTGCTTGCGTAAAAGAACAAGAATGGGTGGATAGTCTAACTGTGATTGTTTTTGGGTGCATTTCTGAGGAGGAAGATCACTGCTTTTTTACGATATGAGAGATCCATTAGAGGTAGGAAGTACGACTCTAGTTGGGTGGCTAGGGGTGGCCTTCGCGCCCCTCAAAGTCTTCAAATGTTTCATAATCCCTATTAAATTCCTGCAAGGTATTAATCTTTAGAAAATGGCCCTCCTAAAATCAAAATTATACATTCTAGCTCGGTCCAAATGTTGCAACTCTGGTTTCATACCTGATTAGAGGGGATTAAGTCGATCAAAATAGTTAGAAGTGAGTTGAGAAAAGCAAGAAACTTTAGACTTCTCAAGATAAATGGCAATTGAGCCAGAAGCTGATTTGACATATCGTGAGTTGAAACCATGAAGTAGCAAGCACTCTTGTCCATAACATCACTGTGTTTCACGTTTTTAAGCAAAAAACTATTTTAAAAAACACCCGCACCACAATCCCAAGAATCCAAGAAAAATGGCAGGTCGATACAAGTGATCCATGACACGCCTCAATTCCGGTAGATCACGGGAACAGTGAGAAAATCTGCTTGAGATCATAAAGGAGATGGAGAGGGAGATAAGTGATGAGCAGCAACATTGGGGACCCTTTCGCACAGGGCTACTAGCTACGACATGCCTAATTTGCAGGGTTTTGCCACGTTAATTAACTAGAAGGAAAGCTCGATGTTGTCGGCAGAAGGTTGGCTGTTGGTTTCTCTGGTGTGAGTCAACAAGCTGCCAATGGCTAAATACAGCCACAAAGTATGGGATTAGTGGACAATTAGGAGGATTTGTAGATGGAAAAGGATGTAGTTGAGCATGAGTTAGTGGATCCACTGATACACCTTGGAAAGTCAGAAGACTCCAATAATGGAAAAGGCGATGCACCAGAGAAAAGTAGTCTGGCCGCCCATCTTTTATTTCGTTGACATTAGTATCCTTCTATATTTCAGCGGCCAAGATTTCAAGGAGAATCCTTGCTTAATCATGGATTATGGTAATTAATAGCCATCATGACTTGCCAATTTAAGTTAGCCCTTCCCTCACTAATCGGTCTAGCCTTACAATATAGTTTTCTTGTTTTTTCTTTTAAATAAAATATTATTTTGAATAAATTTTATTTTTTAAGAAAATATACTAGAGTTAATCCGATTAATTCTTATTAATTTTTTAATAAATATATAATTAGATCAATCAAGATGGGTTATTCTAATATCTTGATTATAATAATATATAGATTGATTTTAAATAAAAAATACATGCTCATAATTAGTATGTTATCTTGATTGTGTTTAATAAAAGAGTGTTTGGTTTAGAGGTGATTTTGATTTTTTTTATAAAATCTGTATAAAAAAACATGCATTTTTATTTTTTTTAAATATAATTTTTATTTTTATTTAATAAAAAAATTTCCCTCATGCATCCCAGCCATACACACACTAATGGTTTAAATTAAGGATTATGTACCTGATTTTGAGGTAAATAGCATTTATGAAACATGAGAGATGATAGGTGAAGGGCATGACAGTCATCAAGCTAATCAAGACATGCACTTAATTATTAGAAACTTTTTCAGCCATAGCTTTTAATAGTGGGATTTTTTAGGAAAAGTTTGGAAAATAAAGAATAGATGATGATTTTTATCCAGAAATGAATCCTAAATTTCTAATCACCACTTCTCAATCATCTGCCTATTTAAAGCCCATATAACAGTGGAGTGACTTCCCCGCTAGCTTTTGTCAGAGCTCATTGGATTTCATGGAAACCGGCTCTATCAGCAACTTGAATCTGATAGGCATGGAAATCTCTTGTCAAGAATACTCATCCATCCAAGGGCCCTGAGAAGCGAGGGGGGGTTTTGGAGTGAGGGATCCCTCACCCTCCTCCAAAATTGAACTGTTTGCCTGAGCTTAGCCATTGTCGACTATGCTAACTACATAATGAAGCTTTTGCTCTAAAAGCTAGCTAGCAGAGTCTTCGGCTAATGCACGCCTGGCAAACCGGCAAGTCACAAAACGGCAACGGGCTCGGTCACGAGTCTTTCCTGGCTTAAATGTAGCTGTAGCATGGGATGTAATAAATAAAAAGGTCTGTATTCTAAGCAGAAGTGTCACCCAGATTTTGTGGTGAGTGTTCTTTGTCTGCTGTGATCACCAAATGTCTCTGTGTCAGTTTCATTATGTAATGAAGTACTAGTTCACATAATTAAATACTAATGTGAACAACTCTCCCTCTTATGTTCTATTTCTGAATGCATTAATCCAGTTGTTCTCTCTTTATCTTTTTCTTTTTTGTATTTCTAAGCCATCAGCATTCTAATCCAGTTGGGACATTCCAATTAATACTTATCAATTCATAAAGATTGACTGCAAAACCACAGAACAGAGTGTATGCTCCTCCTCTAGGTCCTTCCACCTTCATTCTTTCAGCAGAGTCATATATCACTTGCAAATGATCAAATCCTATCAGAACAAAAATTGATATTTTCCCATCATAATTGTAAACAAAGAGAATTTGCGTCTTCATTGCTTGTAATATGACTAGTAAAATGTACATGCGCATTTGTGACTCTTATCTCCCGCTCGACGTCAACATCCTATTTCAAGCCTGATTGAAAAACTTACAACAGAGGTTATAGTGAAGGGGTAATCTACAGAATACAAGTTCTCGACTGACACATGGTTTCTGCACAAACTTGTTCACTTTTTCCAAGATCCCAGGCCGACCTTCAACAGTGAAGCATATAGCAACTCATTCCAGGTATCTGGTACTCCAGGTAAGCACCAATGACTGCAATCTTGAGATCGCTCTGCAGCAATTCGTTCTTCTGCTGTATTGTACGTCATTCTATAAATAGAAGGATGCGCATCTTTTCTATAGGCTGTGAGCCTACTTATGTTTAGATAAATAACTGGAGTTTTGGTTTCTTGAAGCACATGTTGTAAAGCTCTCATTTTCGAAGGGTACTTTCCTAAGTAAGTTGTATTAAATATTGGCTCTGTTTCTTTGTGACACCGTCCTCCTGAGTTCCACTGGCCTCCTCTGCAATAAAATACCACATCAGAAACTTTTACTCGATAACACATTGCATGGACAAAGAAATAATATATGAAATCACCCTTGTAATTTCCCATTAAACATTACCCTTGAACCTTCTGTTGTGAAGGTAAAACTTGTGGATGAGACGTTGATTTTTTTCCAATCAGTAACAGTGAACTCCAACAACTAATCATTTTCTTACCCCCTTCGCCACTCTTGGGTAGTACAAGCATCTTTTTTTCAGAGGGAAGTTAGAACGATTCCGTCACCCTTTAAATATCTTTTATATGGCCACTGGTTTTTCAGCAGTTAAATAGTGAGCAGCAATTAGAAGTAACACAAATGAGAGAGCATAAAAAAGAAATGACATTAGCAGCTTATATGGTTTGGTTTAGATCTCGTGTACCAATGGAAAGGAAGAGTCGACCTCTTTAAACCATTATAACTAGATTATAAACTCGCAACCTCAAAACCCAGCACGACCATCTCACTAAGTTTTCCCTCAGACTGAAAATGGTAATGAAAAATCTGTGCCTCCAGCCTCGGGATCCTTGCAGTAGTAATTCTTCATCAAATAAATCTTCGCAACACCACATTAGGATGTTTTATTACTTGATTCATGTAAATAATGGAGAAATAAAAGCAAGCTTTTCCACAAAGAAACAAGGTTCAAGGATATGAAAGTAACAGAAAGACACACCTAAGTGAGCATGAATATGAACTATGACAATGAAGAAGGCATGCAAACAGAGTGCTAGTCATAACAATAAGCATTGGACCAAGAAAAAAAAAAAGCAAGAAAAAGTCATAACTAGAAGCTAAATAGAGAGCACGAAACAGTACTGTACCTGAAATGAGTAACTGAATAACCTCTGAATAAAACCAGTGTTCGATTTCTATCAATGTTCTTGTCGATCCATCTTGCCCAAGTCAAAAGTGCTCTCTTATATGCTTCCAGGACCTTGAGTCTTCGGTGTATATGATTACCTTCCTGGTAATAGTCTTCTCTGCGAGATAATAAAGTGCAAAACAGAACATGCAAAGAGGTTAATTCCTTGATTGGAAATGCACTCTGTCACATATAGCATGCAAATATCAGTTTCTTATGCACAGAATACCAGAGTGAAAATAGAACAGAACTTTATTTTGCAAGCGAAATAGCCTTTCCTTTCAGAGCTTCTGCAATCCATGGTTTAAACAACATGAAGGCTAGAGTATTTTACCAAAATAAACAAATTGTACTCACCCTCTGGAAGTTTTATCATGGGTCCACCAATGACCTGTATTAAAAATTATGACATCTGCATCATGGTACATTGAAGTTGTCTGGTCCATCAAATCCAACCTTAAGGTCTCAAATGTTCCATTTTTACTTTCGAAGGATGATTCTCTAACAAGAAATGGAGAACTAACAAAATCCACCGTGCAGTTGTAATCCTACAATCACAGCAAAGTATCAGAGACATACACATAGAATGAGCATTTTCTCGAAACACACTAACAATGTGTTCAGTAGAACGCATGGAATGAACCTGATTAACAATGTGTTCAGTATCAAGAAACTTGCCATAATTTTTATTTTTTTTTCAAAATGAAAAACTTGCCTCAAATCTAAAAGCATAGAAACCCTTCTTTTTGAATTCCCTCCTTCCTGATATCTCATAAACTCGTTTCTTCTTTCCGATGCTATTGCGAAGGATGCACACCAGAGACTCCCACATGTTCCTATTAAGGGAATCCCCAACAAAAACCAGCTTCTTTCCTCTTAATCTCTCAAGAAAATCAGTTGCGTTCAAACTGGACATATTCAGTAAATAACAATGAGATAAGAAAAGACAATTTATACCCGAAACGCAATGACTGAATTTCAAAGTTGGCCATATTAGTCTATAATCTAAAGATTAAATAAATACTTACACAACAACCATTAGTATTTTAATAGGTATGTTAACTGAGAAGTATTTTAAGAAATGCAATGAACCCGCTATGAATCTTTCCTTTCCTTTACTTAACTCTCTCTCTCTCTCTCTCTTTTAATTCAATCATGCATGTAATCAGCTATAGCTTATAGGTCATATATACAGAATAGCCCCAACTAATTGAACATACTTTTTCTTTATTTTGAAACTCAAAGTTTTAATTGATAATCCATCCCATGCAGGGTGATTTAATTCTTTGAGTAACTAAATAATAGATGTATAATTACATAACATTTTTCATGATTTACAGAATTTTTCCAATCAATCAAGCTTTCTAACCAACTTTCACACTACCTGCAGAAAATGATGTGTGGTGATTTTAACTTTATTTTTCACTTCCATTAACAAAAATAATAACATCCATAAAATTGAATTGAATTTGAGATAGAACATACCTTGGAATGTCACACCCATTTGGCTGCCATTTCCATTTAACAAAGCCAACATCTGGCCTCCCATTTCGGTGACAATCAAAATCCTTATCAATATAAGGACAGGAGCCTGGAGGATAGTATGGCTTCGAATCATCCCTCACCCACTTACCATCAAATATGTCACATTTCTCAAAGGAAACTTTATTATGGCCCCCTTGATCGCCTTCACTACCAGGGAATCTACCATTTTCTTCATTGCCCTCATTTTTATTTTCTGCAATAAGATTTTCTACAGATTTTCCTTCTGCGCTTCTCTTTGCATCTGCATCATCCACATTGCTAGAAAGGCTGTGATTCCCAACTTCAATAACACCCAAGAGGGGCCTCTCTAAAACCCCCCCATCTCCGCTAGAATCTATCAAATTCCCGCTTTTTGCTTCAGGGGATTTTGGTACAGAAGTTGCTTCATCACCAAAACTTCCATTTTGAGTAATCTCAGTGAAATTGCCGACATGGATTTTCTCTAAAACGACCCCGGTCACGTTAGCCGGGGGACTGGCAGTACTATTTTTAGGAGGAAAACGAGAGAAAGGCCATGAAACAAGAGAAGAATTATGAGTAACACTATTGAAGCCTTGAAAGAAAGGGGTCACAATTCGACCCTTGAAAGAAGTAGTGAGAAAAAAGAGAGAGAGTATTATAAGAGAAGCAACAACCCACAACAAAAATGGCTTCCTTCTGGGCGCAAGAAGCTGGTCTGGCAAGGCAAGTCCTTTAGATTCCATGGAGAAGAACACACAAAATAAGAAGAAGAAGAAAGAAATGTAAAGCCCGTTTTTATTAAAGGAATCAAAAATCAAAATGCAATAACCTAATCTAATCTAACAATTCCATTTGTGAAAGAAAATTGTTTGAAATCAAAAGAATCCATGAAAATAAAAGAGAGGAGTGATTTTCTGCTTGAGAATAAAAACCCTTGTGTTCTTCGGATAAATGTAGCAAGTAGGGAGTACTTATAATGCTGAATACTGTTCACTGCGATGGAAAGAAAAGGAGAGAAAAGATCGGTAGCCGTGTTCCTCGGCTGCTCCTGTCACTGGTGTGTTTCGGCGTGGGGAGAAAAGGAACTGCCATATAATTATCATATTTGGATAGTTACCACTTAATTAATTACCCATTTCGTTTTTTACTCTTAATTTTTTCATATTTTTTTATTTGATTTGTTCTACTTGTGCTGATCAAAATAATTAAGTGCATGTGATTTTATGTTTAAATCCATGTTTTTTGGAAAATAATTTCTTGAAGTGGAAGTTTATTGGAAAATAACATTCATTGAAGGTTTTCTATGATTTTTATGAGTTTATTGGATCACGATTTCTACCAGTCAATTCTTCGTCGTCGTCGTCGTCGTCATTATTATTATTATTATTATTATTAGGAATAAAAGAGTAGAAAATCCACCTCCAGAAAAAAAAAAAAAAAAAAAACTTCCCGTCGACATGAAAAAATCATCACGTGCTTGTTCGAGTAAGTCATAAATTTCTGACAGGGACGCACGCGGCACGAGCTCTTGATTCTCAGGGAGCGCCAGGGCTGGCACCGCCGTTTGATGCACTAATCATCTGAATCATAGCATAATCAAAGGCTAAATTTGTCTCTGCCCGGGAGAAAGAATCATTTCGGTGGCAGGATCACGCTGAAACTTGTCCGCCAGCTTCGTTGCTTCACCATTGTTTTTTCCGAGGAGAAATTATTTGGGATTTATTTAAGAATGCATCATGTAATTTTCTTCTGCTTTGATTTTCCGAGAAGAAATTGACCTTGTTTAAAAAACATCGCTCCACAATAAATAAATAAATAAAAAGTAAGAAAAAAATGTTTTAAATAAATATGAAATTTTAATTTTTTTCATCTTAAATGATATAATTTCTTCAAATTTTTATTTATTATTATTGTTTTTATTCAATGAACTATGCTATTGTTAAAAACACAACTTTTACGGTAAAAAAATATTACAAAAATTAAAAAAAAAAAAAGATAATTTGATAAAAGAAATTAATTTTTTTCAATAATTTTTTTCATGCAAATATATATTTTTATAATTATTTAACTGATTATAAAATAAATTTTAAAAAACAAAGATACAACTAGTAATAACACCTGGCCAAGGGCTAGGAGGATATGCTTGACCAGTTAGTAAAAAATTGTTTATTTTTATATTTTTATATAAAAAAATTAAATCATTTAAATTAATACCTTTTTAAAATATTTTTTCTTAAAAAAATAGGTTTTTATTATGTCAACTGATTTATAAGTGCACCCACTCGGCCACACTTGATCAACTCTCACAGAGTTTGCTTTGAAATTCGACCGGGACAACCGAGTCAACAGACTACCATGATGTCTCATCCAGCTTGACTAGGTTTAATTGTACTGCCGGCCTATTGACAAGCTAGAGACCACACTAAAATGCCCAGGTAAAACATTGACGGTGTGTTTTTTTTTCTTCCAAAATCTTTTTTGTTTTTAATTGCATCCCTTTATGCTTTAATTAATGACTAATTTGTCAAAATCTCTTCATGAAGGGTAAGATTACAAGACAGAAGAAGATCAAGGTATGAATATACAGATAAACCATGTGGCTGTTTAACATCTGACGTGAAAATTCAACGTACATCCTCTTCTGTTTAAGTCAATAACAAGTATGATTGTTTTTATATTTTAAAAGTATTTTTAAAAATTATTTTTTTATTTTTTTATTAATTTTAAATTAATATATTTTTAGTATTTTTAAATTATTTTGATGTACTGATATCAAACATACCTTTTAAAAAATAAAAAAATATATTAATATGTATTTTAATATAAAAAATTATTTAAAAAGTAATTATAATCATATTTTTAAATAAATCTTAACTGCTTGTAGTTTAATGTTTTTTATTTTTTATTTTTTATTTCATTTTAATTTTGGTTTGAAAGAGTAAAAATAGAATCATTAAATTTTGATTGGAAAGAAAAAACTCTCAATTGAAATTAATTTCAATTATGAAAAATATTAATTTTAATATTTAATTAATTAATTTAATTTAATTTCAATCATGAAAAATATTAATTTTGATATAAAAAAATAACATATAAAAGAAAATGTGAATGCATAAGGATGAATTTAAATTTTATTTCATTAAATACTTGAATTCCATAACAAAACACACAATCTAATGCACCCGTGTGTGAACAACCACATTAATAATTAAATATATATTTAAATTGTTAAAATATAATTATTCTTTTTACAAACAATGCTAAAATATACTAATCAAGGGCAAAAGACTGATTAAGATATCATTTAATTAATTTTTACACTACAATGACTAATTAAATAGTTTCGAGGAATTATAAACAACTCTTGTTTCCGTATTAATTTTAAAAACAAAAATTTGTCAAATTTCTATTTGTATGATACATCCTAATATAATTTATTTTATTTTATCTCCACATGTGTTCCGACTTTTTTTTCCTTTTTCTTGACCTAATTTTATTGTTCGGTTTTTATTGATTTTTTTTTAATTTTAATATTTATTTATTTTAAAATTGATATTTATATTTATTTATTATATAATTAAATTAAAAAATATTAACAAACTCACTAAATTTCTAAAACACAAATTTAACAAATTAATCATGTAAATCTTGTTAGAGTGCATTTATTTAAGTGTTTGTTTTTGCGTTTGAAGTAACCACAACCAAATAAATGTTTAATATCATTAAAAATGTAATTTATTTTTAATGGGCCTAGTGTATTTCACGTTTAAAATGCAGGTTTTGCTAAAGCAACTCTTGGTTGCTTTTCTTCTTCATTGTTTATTTTTTTAATGAATAGTTTTTATTTTTGAAAAACCAATGTAGTGAATTATTATTTACTCACACTATTCATGTTCATGTGAATAGTATTTTTTTAAAAAAAAACTAGTTGAGAGTAAATTAAATTCACTCATAATGTCATGTGAACAATATTTTTTCCCTTGACAAACTAGTGTAGAGTGAATTAAATTCATTCGTATTGTAATTTCAAATTTATTCTTATAATATTTTATCTAATTTTATTACACGCTCAAAAACTCATGATAACTGTGGTTTTTATCAGATGAATTTTATACGTAATGGAATTGTAGATGATTTAATAGAATAATAAGAAATATTTTATATAAATTATTATTTATTTCATAATATAATAATAATTAAATTTATAATATTTAAATTTAAAACCATTAATATATATAATTCATGTATTTTATAACTTTAATTTAAAAAGCATTATTAACCAAATTACTTTATATTCAATCTTAATTTTAATAATAATTTTAAACAAATATATATAAATATCAAATCAATATTAACTAAAACTAATTTTTATAAAATAATTTTTTTAAATCATAAACATAAAAAATATTATAATACCAACACTTTTAGTATATGAATAGTTAAGGGAGCAGTGACCTAGATTTTTACGTGTGTGTGATTGGATGGTTCGGGGGTTAACCAATGGATATTGCAGGGAGCCGGGTTGCAGCCCATTTGGTTTGTGGACCCTCCTAGTACATGAAGGCTGTGCTGGTGGATGTATTTCTCACATTTCTGGCTGCTGGACAAAATGGCAGCACAGGCTGAATTAAATACAAGTCTCTATGATCCAAGATTTGCAAGGGATCTCAGGTGGGAGCAATCAACTCAAACTGGCTTTCCAACAAAGAACCGAGATGTTTGTTTATACATGGCTTTCTTTTTGCTTTTTACAGATGAATACATGCATTCAACCACTATTAACAATGACATAATTTTCATCATCGAAGTTTTGCAACTTAATGTTTGATCAGGCAAGGAGGTCTAGAAGTGAGTGTGAAATGATTGTCACCGAGGACCAGAAAGCTCCATGGCTTCTACCACCAGTGAAGATTCTTCTATATAATCTGAATATCTTTGAGGAGGGTTTTCACATGATCTAAACCTTGGGGTCTCGACCCTTTGTGAGGCTTCCCATTTCTCAGCTAAACCATCACCTTCTAACATCTTTAGTACTTCAGACATCTTTGGACGGTGAGAAGGATTAAATTGCGTGCATAAAAGAGCAACCTGGACCATTTCTTCTAATTCAATTCTGTCAAAATTGCCTCTCAGATCCTTATCCACCATGAGATTTAACTTTCTATCATGATGGAGCTTCTTCACCTGGAACAAAAAAAGGAGCAAAGATGAGGTGGTGTTGATTATCTGAATTCAGAACGATCTTGGATCAATATGCTTTAACTCTATGCTTGGAATCTCTGTAATATAGAATTCTATCTTAACTGCCAACAAATGAAGTTGACCATGCATTTTTTTTCCTGATAATGTTGTAGGAAACACCTGATGCATCATCAGGAGCAGATATAGAGTGCTAACAAGCTGTTGCACAAGTAGGTGGAAATGTGGAATGTGCAATCTCAAGACAATCCACTTTGAAGTGTCCCAGATGCCAAAAGTCCACAATACAAGTGCTGAGTTCATCATGTTATCATTCAATTATTTATTCATGGTTGCAAATGCTACTAGGAGAGGGAGGGAGGAGGCAGGGAGAGAGGGAGAGAGAGCGTACCCAATCAAGCATGACACCTTTCTGGTTCGCTGCCCTTCCGAAATCTAATGCCTTCTGGCCTGTGATTAGCTCAAGAAGCAAGATCCCAAACCCAAACACATCAGTCTTCTCTGATGACTGACCTGTTGATAAATACTCTGGAGCAATATGGCCAATGGTGCCACGAACAGCTGTGGTCACATGGGAATCTCTGTGATCCAAAAGCTTTGCCAACCCAAAATCTCCAACAACTGCCTCAAAGTCCTCGTCCAACAAAATGTTGGCTGCTTTGACATCACGGTGAATAATTTTGGGGTCGCATTGCTCGTGCAAATATAGGAGTCCTCTAGCTGTACCCAGAGCTATCCTCTTTCTTCTTGCCCAGTCCAATGCTGCTCGGCCATGAATATGATCTAAAGACAGAACCCATAACCATTGAGACTAAACTTGAGGGGGGGCTAATTACAGGAAAATTTTGATTGGCCAAAACAATCAAGTAGGATGATATGCTAGATTACCATTTAGGATGAGAAATTTAACCTTAAAGTGATCAAATGAACTTTAAATGTGTTCATTTAAGAAGCTAAACTAGCAAATATAGCAGTTCCAATAAATATTTTCTTAAGGACATGCTGGAAGCATGGAGATGAAACAAGAGAATATCAGATTAAGGCTATATTTAAATTTCATTATGGCCACGTTTTTTTTATGTAGAGTCATGTCTCTGTCAGGGGGTGAATGCTTGAGATTCGGTTAGGAAAAGATATGCTGCCACAAGCTAGAAAATCATGGCACATTGGTCAGCATAATGGTGGTGCAATCAGGCACTTGGCACCTGGCGAGGAGCATGCCTTCAATCGTGGCAGTGACTGTCTAGATAGGTAGTGATGGTGGCTGAGGTTTCACAGGTTCTTAGAGTCACCTCAGTAGCTATTGTGCATCCGTGGTGTTACTTTGGTAGAGCCCACTGATGAAGTAGGCATATGATGTCAGTGTTTGAAGGATTGTCACAAAAGTAGTGGCATGGCAATGGTGAGAATGCCCCGTTTCTTTCAGTAGATTCTTTATGCGTAAACTTGCTATACGGTTCATCACCACATTTTGGGTTATAAGCACACCACATGCAAGTTTAATTCTTTAAACAAAATAAAAATTGTGCAATGATTACTAAACACTTAAGGAGTTATTTTTACTGACCTCTTAATTGAGATGCTACACTCCCATTCGGCATGTAGGGGTAAACGAGAAGCCTTTCATTCTCAGTCGTGCAGAACCCAGAGAGCCTCAGAAGATTCCGATGAATAGCCAAACTAATTGTTTCTACTTCTGTCTGGAATTGGATTTCACCACCAGCAATGTTATAGTCTTTTAGCCTTTTGACAGCCACCAGCGTTCCATCATTCAAGCATCCCTTGTACACGATACCAAATCCACCCCTCCCAAGAATATTCTTTGAACTGAAATGATCAGTAGCAGAACGAAGCTCCTTAAATGTATACCTTCTCAAATGGCCCAAGCACACCTCTGGGTCATATTGCTCTGACAAGTAACACATAGTTGAGAATCCAGGTATAACAGAAAATGCAGGAACAGGAATAAAAATAAACAAAATGAATAAATAAAACAACAATTGAAAATTGAAATAATACAGAAGTATTAAAAAATGTAGCCAAGAAAGTTTCATTGCATGGTGCAATGGTAAAGTTGCTTAGCTGCAACCTCAAGGGCAAACATAAGGGTACAAGTTAAAACTTTGAGAATATTATATGCAAATTGAGAATAAGAGCATTTGATCTACGTAAAGTATTTAACTGTAAAACATTTTATATAAAAAACATTCTATGATGTTTGATGCGTAATGGTTTGAAAAATATGATTATAGTAAAAATTAAAAATCATAATTATGTGTTGTGGTGATGAGATAGTGGTGATGGTTATGTTAGCAGTGGTGATTAGGGTGGAGGTTGAAGTGGAGATGGTGGGAGAGGAGTTATGGGGGCCCTACCAAGGTAGTGGTGATCGACATATTTAGATGAGATTGTTAATAGATTAGTATCCATAAAATATGTTACGGGACTTTATAAACTGAAAATATTTTTCAAGAAATAAACTAAGTTTAAGAGTTGATTGTAAAATATTTTACGATAACTAGTTTTCCATAAAATATTTTACAAGAAAAAAATAGAGAAAAATCAGGAAAACATATTCATGTAAAATATTTTAAGCAAACCAAATGCCCCCTAAACTTATAATTATTTGAAAAATATGAGCTAAAAATATTTTTCAAACTAAATTTAAGGGTTGATTGTAAAATATTTTATATTGACTAGTTTTCTGTAAAATTTTACAAGAGACAAATACAATAAAATCAGGAAAAACATTTTCATGTAAAATATTTTATGCATTTTATAATCGTTTGAAACTGCAAATAAAAAGGAGTCGTTACTGGTGCAATAGTAAAACTCTTGGGATTGAAACCACTAGAGTATCCAAATTCTCCTTCACTAGACCTGATTTTTGTGTAGCCTTGACTAAATCAAAGCTGCACAAACAATGCGGCAAGACATAACAAATACAAGCAGGTAGTTCGCACTTTCAAACAATGCAGCAAGACATAACAAATACAAGCAGGTAGTTCATCCTATTAGTTCAGACACAATTTTGGGGTGGAAGTAATGTTATATACAATGTGTTACAATCAAGTTGTCCTGAGTTCAAGTATAATGTCATTAGTGGTGGAAGTGACGCTGCAAATAGTGTATAACAATCAAATTTTAAGGGATAATATTTATTGTATTTCTTCCTCGGACAATTAGTACAAAACCTCATAGCTGAAGCCATTATAACAAGTTGAAAGCAACACGGTATGACTTTGATCATACCATTCCACAACTCACTTTTCCATAATGACAGGGGTCAGGTTAATAAGAACTTATACGGTAACTTTGTTCCATGCATTCATAGAACCACCAAAGGAAAGCTATAAAGTAAGAAGATCACTAAAGAAAGGAAAAACGAAGTATAAACTAACCATTGACATCAAAGAAAATTTGCTGGTTGTGTCTACATCGCCACCAAACAAGTAAACCAATAATTATTATGATGGAAAAAGCAGCACCAAAGCTTGCCCCAAAAGCAATAGCCACACGATGACTGTTTGTTTTAGAGTCTGATTGACCTATGAATCCAAAGAGCAGAAAAGAAATATAAATGATCTATTTTTGTGGAGACAACAAAAAAAAATACCAACGAACAAAATATTCAAGTGCATGATAGGCACAATTCAGACCATTAGGCGGGAGAGAAAGAGGCTCCGGAAAGACAGCAGAACAGGTGTCACTGGCCTTAGGTCCACAAATCAAACGGTTACCCGTAACTCTGAAATGAATAAAGAGGTTGAGATCTCCAATTAAGTAATAAAAATTGTAACTAGTACAAGGAGCAGGCATCTTTCAAAGCCAGCTAAACAGTATCTCACTT
>NW_011499988.1:458344-469236 GCF_000495115.2 Populus euphratica
ATACAAAACATTTTATTTTATGAACCTCCAAAACTAATTAAAAAGAATGGTTTTGGAGGAGGGAATGTGTACAAGCATGTAATTAATTAGAAAACTGGATTTAAAATTCGGTGATTGGACTGAAGGGATTGATTGGTCAGAGAGGATATATGTGATTCCAAAAAGGCCAAGGTTTTTGGCAGGAAAGTAAGTGGCAGGTCACGTGCTCGAATTGTCCTTCATTTTGTAGGCTTTTGGCATTGAAATTTCATTTTTGCCAAAAAGCAATTTAATAATCACATTCTGTTAAAAGTTTCTGCTGTAGGGTGGCCCACCCTCTCTCAAAAGACTCCCCCCTACTCGAATTGATGTCCACGTTTTAACAGAAGGCATCCTGCTTTATTTCACCTTAACAGCTTCTGTGATAATTGACGTTTTCCATGTACGTACGTACACTTTTTGAAAATTATTTACACCCCCGTACTTGACTCTGTGTTGGCGGTGTTTTTTAAGAAAATCAATATACTAAAAAATTATTTTTAATATTATCATATTCAATTAATTTAAAAATATAAAAAATACAAATTTAAGTAAAAAAAATAAAATTATTAAGAAGGATTATTTCAAAAAATGTTTCTAATTTTTTATATTAACTCCTAAAAATTAAAAATATATAAAAAATATAATTTTAAACACATTCTTATAAATTTTCAATAGATTAGTTGGGAATTTAAAGTGTTTTTTTAATAAAAAAATATAATTTTTTTATATTTATCATTCTATTTATCAAACAAAATAAACACTCCTTTCACTTATCCTCCCTTCCCCTTGTCGTCCATCCCTACAAGTCCTTGAATCCGAGGGCTATGATTACATGAACAAAAAAGTTAAACTCTTTCTGTAGTAGCAAATGGAATTAATAATAATTGGCTATTATGATGGGTGAAGTAGTGAGAGAGAATGGAGACTTAGAGTGAATTCCAAAGAAGATAATCCGTTTATTCCTAAAAAGTAAATAAATAAATAAATAAAACGCTCATCATTTCCCCTCTCTTTTCTCTTTTTCACCACCACGATGGAATAAAAATAACAATTAAAAAGAGTTAAAACACATTGGAAAAACGTTCTAACTTCACTTTCACTTTGTTTATTAAAAAAACATTTTAATGATTTTTTGCATATTCACCAAAAAAAATAAAAAACTAACACTAATTATTAATAATTATTAAGGGAGTAACATCTTTTCACATGATACATTTGTAATGATAAAATTAACTAGAGATGGATAAATCTTTTTTTTTAATTGTATAGTAAAATAATCAAAATAACATTTTTTAACATGATCAATCCATTTGTAATAATTAAATAACATTTTATATTTCTATTTTATTTGAATAATAAATAATAATAATAAAATGGATATTCATATCAATACTTGAAACCCAATAAATAAAACGTGAATATCTAAATTTTTTACATGAAGATAAAAAGTAAGATATAGATATAAAAAAATCTGATTGTTGGACACCAATTGTTATTAAAATAAAAAAAAAATAAAAAAAATTAGCAAATCATTGTACACGAAAACACATGTCATTATAACTAAAACAATAAAATAGTTGTTTTACCGACCTTAAACAAAATTATTTAACTAACTACTTGTGTAACAATATGAAAATAACAACTATATATATAATTAAAATTTACACTTTACAAAAAATAATTTTTAATTTTTTTTTTTATTCATGCACACACACAGACACGTATGTTCCTCTCTTTACGTTAAAAGAATTTAACTCGATACACACGACATAACACCTCTCCAATGCCTATTAAAAAGTCAAGAAAAAAATATTATAGATTTTACTGGCTTGCATAAAGCTTCCTTTCCTTTAAAAATTAAAAAAGAAGAAGAAAGGGAACCATCCTTTTCCCTAGACTTCCTTGTTTTGTTTTTTCTAATCATGATATAGTGGTAGTTTGGTATCAATTTGAGGTAGTGGTTAGGCGGGAATGTTTTGCTAAGATGCTCCATACAACTTACAAAGCAATATTTTCACTTGAGTGGACCCTACCAGCCTGCTTTTCAACCCTTTCTTTGTGCATTGATCAAATCCGCGGACCGATGGACGGTCGTGATCGATCAAGAAGCTAAAGTAAGAATTGCTTGCGTCGATCAAGATAAGAACAGGCATTTCATCTCAATATTCGCCTGTGTGACGGGCTGCTTTCATTATTTTGTCTGCATTATTCTTACGGGGATGAAGGGCTATATGATGATAAAAAGCAAGATATAGATATAAAAAAATTTGATTATTGGATACCAATTATTATTAAAAAAAAAAATCAGCAAATCATTATACACAAAAACACATGTTAGTATGGACTGAAACAATAAAATAGTTGTTTTGCCGATTTTAAACAAAATTATTTAACTAACTAGTTAGTGTAACAATATGAAAATAACAACTATATATATATAATTAAAATTTACATTTTACAAAAAATAATTTTTTTAAGAATTTTTTATTCATGCATACACAGACACGTATGTTTCTCTCTTTACGTTAAAAGAATTTAACTCGATAAACACGACATAACACCTCTCCAATGCCTATTAAAAAGTCAAGAAAAAAATATTATAGATTTTACTGGCTTGCATAAAGCTTCCTTTCCTTTAAAAATTAAAAAAGAAGAAGAAAGGGAACCATCCTTTTCCCTAGACTTCCTTGTTTTGTTTTTTCTAATCATGATATAGTGGTAGTTTGGTATCAATTTGAGGTAGTGGTTAGGCTGGAATGTTTTGCTAAGATGCTCCATACAACTTACAAAGCAATATTTTCACTTGAGTGGACCCTACCAGCCTGCTTTTCAACCCTTTCTTTGTGCATTGATCAAATCCGCGGACCGATGGACGGTCGTGATCGATCAAGAAGCTAAAGTAAGAATTGCTTGCGTCGATCAAGATAAGAACAGGCATTTCATCTCAATATTCGCCTGTGTGACGGGCTGCTTTCATTATTTTGTCTGCATTATTCTTACGGGGATGAAGGGCTAAAATACGCCTGGGTGGCGATGCGGTTCTTTTGCCTGCTTTGCAAGCCCTTCTTTATTCCCTGCTGGATACCGCCAGGGAATCTCTAAAATGCGCTCTCCGGGACATACGCCATCTGCCTTGGAACACATGGCCCTAATATCATATGCTGTCGTTGAACCACTTCTGTTTTTTTAAGAAATAATAATAATTTATGATTTTTAGTGTAATAAACAAAATAGATTACCACTTTTATGTGACTTTTAGGAGTTGAATTAAATTTAAAAATCAATTATGAACACCTGACCTCCAAATTAAAAATTCACAAGGGTTTAGCAAGGAGAGATGATCAGAAAGGGAGGATGATTTGGCTACGAGAGGAGGAGGACCTGGGGATTCGCAGACACATAGGACCTGCATTTCAAATAAACAATTAATTATTAATTATGTGGAGTGGAGACAAGATTGGGAAATTAAAGCATGCTTACTGGTAAAGCTGTTAAGAAGGGAGAAGCAATGCCTGGATGTGCTCCGGTGAAGAACCCTAAGCCCAAGAGCATATTTGTCGCATTGGGAAAACTCAATATTCTCTGATCATCATTTTTATACAAATTAAATCGTGGGGAGTTTCAAGAACACTATTATACTTGAGGTCTAAAGCCCTAACTCTTGACCCCAAGGTATTTTGGTCGCTTGGGAAAAGGAGCGGTAGCCATTATACCTTTGCGTGTTCTCTTCAACCATTTTATTCCATAAAATTATATATATATATAAAAAACTATTTTTCTCTTCCCCATGCTATCAAAGAATCATTTATTCTTTATTTAAATGTCTCAAAAACATTGTATTTCCTATAAAATAAATTAAATTCACGTGCCTTTTTTTGTTCATCTGCCTTTAATAATCCAATAAATATAATAAAAATATATAGATTGATAAAGCATTTAGTGCATTTTAAAATGCTCATGGGTTCAGAACAAGATCAAACTCATGGGCTCAAAATCACATAAGAACAAGGGGTATAGTGTAAATTGAGTGAACTCCTCTGTATAAATTGTCAAGTGAGAATTGATTCACTGGCCCATCATAAGTCCTATCTAAAATGATCTGGGGCTTGCCCTTTGGGATTTTTCTTGCATAGAGGAGGAGTAAAACAAATTTTAAATGATATGCAAAAACACACATACATATATATATATATATATTATTAGAAATTTAATTGGTAAAATAAATTTGGTAAAATCAATATTTAATTTAATTTAATTGAAAACTCGGCAAGCTGTCAATTCTATATATATTTTTTAATTTCGGGCGGTTTACCAAACGTGATTCAAAGTTCAAGGCAAGATCCAGCAGGCTATCGACAGTTGGTGCTTGTAGGTTTAGGTGGACCAAACAAATAGTACTAAAAACCATCTTGGTCTTGTGGGTCCGTTTCCAGGTCATGATTGCCATGGCAGACCACCACCCATGCTCTCGCTCCTCTCATTCGTTTACGCGGATTTTTTCTTCTTCTTATTTTTCAAATGCCATTCTCCTAACCAATCCAAGGATATGATTAGGTTATCCACATTGAAGGTTATCCTTTCGACATCTCGTAGTGATTTATTTATAGTTGAATGTTAAGGAATTGCTAATTATTATTTTCGATGTATTTTTAAAAAACCAAATTTGAAAAAAAAATAGACATTTTTTAAAAAAATGTTATTTTTTTCTTAATAAAAAATCAACTTATCTGTTTCTAAATATTTAAATAAAATACATAAGGATACAAAAAAGAAAGGAAGAAGGGCAGCAAAATTGTCCTGAACCCAAGAAAGGAAGCCCATATGGTCCAACAAGGTGACAGCTCCAAGCTTGCATGTACCTACCATCTTTATTGACTTCCGATGGCCCGACCACCGATGAAGGCTTCGTAAAATAAGTAGCCTGTTAGCCAGCGCCGTGGCGCGGGGAGGAGAAATTGTTTTTTCAAGTACCAAAAAAGTATTGAATGATGTATGCAAAATCAGTTCTGTATTGAACATGATTTTATCTAACTAGGTATTTGATAAGCGCTAGTGAGTTAGATATTTTTTTTTGATAAAAATAAAATAAATATATAGATTTTTTCAATGTGGTTTTCTACACAAACAAAATTCTAATTATAAATAAAAAAAATATGTATATATTTCATTAAATGAATTAAGAACTATTTGTGATAATAAATATGAAAGAAGTGTTACAAATCATTGTGGACTTGGATAAAAATTTTCTTAAAATAAAATAACAAATGTGTAGGTGTTGACCACGTATAAATGAAGAACAACAAAATCTTCTAGTAAGAAATTTATTTTGACAAATTATAGTTTTTAAGTGATAATCAAAATATATGAATGTTAGATTATTGATCTTTGTATAATTTCAAACATGTATGTATTATTGGTTTGTTTATATCTAGTTTGATTTGAAAACCACATTGTTGAGTTCATATTGAATGTTCTTTAGTTTTTTTTATGTTTTTTGTTTTTTTGGGTTTTGATATGTTTTAATAAAGAGTTTTTAAGTTTTTTTTTTTAGTTTGATTAGTTTTGGATTTTAGTTTAGGTTTTGGTTTGTATTTCAGGTCAAACCAATAAATTTTAATTCGGTTTATAGTCGAACCAAAAGTTTTAGGTCAACTTGATCGAGTAAAAAATATTTTAAAAAATAATTTTCTTACTTGTTTTATATGGCCTAATACTTACAAAAATTGCATTTTTAAAATGAGAGAAAAATATATTTTTAGCATTGTTTTAGAATTATTTTTTTTTCATTTTTGAAGTTTATAATAAGTTGGTAAAATTCCTTAAGTAATTGATCAATATTTCAATAATCTTAAAATTTTAAATTCCTGAAAACTAATTGTCAATATTCTGATATAAATATTGAATTTACAAGTAGTCTAATATTTAAGTAATAGGAGTTAACTTGAAATTCACATAATTATTTTGGATATTCACAATAATTTTAAATCTTTTATGGCTTGTTTAAAAGTGTAGTTGCGGTTGTGGTTGTTTTTCAAATAACTTTTCATGTTAGAATGAATGTCAATAATTTTTTTATTTTTTAACAATTATTTTTTACATTAGTATATTAAAATAATTTAAAAAATACTAAAAACATATTAATTTGAAATAAATAAAAAAAATACTTTTAAAATACAAAAATAAAAAGGCTCTCCTATACCAAATAACTAGATGACGACTTATTAACATTTCACCACACCACACATTAAGTGCCACACAACTAGATAGTTATCCATATCATTATAACACAAATTAAAAAAATTCATACTTGTGTATAATAAAATAAAATAAAATGCGAGGAAAGCGAATCATCCACATAGTTCATGCAAGAAAATGTATTATAATTATAACTCTACGAGTAAAAGAGAGTTTTGTTTTAGTTGAATTGTAAATATTTTCAATTATGTTTTTGAGATGTGAGATTTAAATAGAGAATAGAGTTCATATACTTTTATCAAAATTCTGATTTTTCATTTAAAATAAAAAAACTTAATAAAATAAAAAACTTATGTGTAGATGCTATGGTAGCATCAAAATTAAAATAAATCATTAAAATAAATAACTAAATATCCAAATAATAAATTCTCTAATTTATAGAATAAAAATACTCAAAGCTGATCTAAATATCCAAATATATTCACTTTTTTTATTTGCAATGACCTTTGGCAAGGACATTGTTCAAATTAATGGAAGTATCTTTTAAATAATTTCTTAGATTTAGTAAACTAATTTTCATGACAATAATTACAAAAAAACATAGTTTTATGAACAAAAGAAAATAAACGTGAAAAATACTATATCATTTGAAAAATGAATCCATGCTATCCTTGTCAGTTAATTAACACTGCCCATTTTCCTTTACGTATTTAAAATTTAAACATTTATTTTTGAACAATATAACATAGAGTTACATAATACAAAAAAAAATTAGTATTCATTAATAATAAAAAGTGAAAAATAATTATTTCATAACAACCAATCATTCCAATATAGAATAATACTAGACAGGCCCTCACTATTTTATTTTTTTTTGTAAAATGTTTAGGCATCCATGTGCAATTTAAAAAAAGAGTAAAAATTTAATAACTCGGGTTTTAGTCTCAACCAACCAATTAGTTACTCTTGAAAAAACCTAGTAAAAGCTAATCAACTTTTTATTTTTCTTATTTAAAAAAAACAATGTCATTTTTATATTTTATAAAATAAAAAAAGCCCTGATCCAGGTTAATTTAAATCAACCAACTTCACTCGTGACTTGTTTCGGGTTGATTTATGGATTTGGTTTGAAATGCATGTGATATATAACTTTTAAAACCCGTGACATGAATCAATAAAATAAAAGTACTATATATTAAAAAATAGAGAAGTCTAGTCCTCGACAAGTGAAATGCCAAATAATAGTTTTAAACAAATCAAATGCCAAATAATAATATCAGAAAAAAATAATTACATGAAAGCATCTAGAAAAAAATAATTACATGAAAATATCTAAAAAAAATAACAATTAAAAAAATAAAAAATAAATTAGAGGGTGAGAAAAATTCTCTGATTGGAAGGTTAAATTAAAACAAACAATAACAAAAGGATAAATAAATCTACAGAATGAGGACCAAACTATAGCATTAACCGAGTTGAATAAACTAGTTTTATTTTAATGAGATAATTAAAAAATTAGCAGCAATGAATAATTGTTTTTATAAAAAATTACCATGAAAACAAGGAAAAAAACCTTAAAAGGTATGTAATTGGATATATAAAAAAAACTCGGCTCGAGCAAATCCAACATTGCATGATAAACATGTAAGCTGAGAAATAAAGGTGAATTAACTCGAGCTAATCCTCAAAACTTGTAATCAATATAATAAGATCAAGATAACTCGACAGATCACCTATTTAAAACCCGATTCAAATTGATAGTTTGACCTATGACCCAAGTGATATTAGGCTTAGGTTGAGCTAAGTTCCAATAAAAATAGGGGAGGATTGATCCGGTCAAAAAATAGGGTCAATTTGCAACTCAATTAGCCCTGGTAAAATATACTCAAAACCCTTTTATCTTCTTATTTTTCCTCAAAACATTGTCATTCCTATATGTTCATAAAATACAAATAGGTTGACTTGGGTCAACCAACTTGACCCAATTCAATCCATTTGACTTGTGATTTGAAACTTATCTTAGGTCGATTTCAAAATTAGATTTAAAAGCTATGCAATAGATAACTTTTAAAATTTGTGACACGATTCATTTCACCAAAAGAACCATACATAAAAAAATCGAGTAGTCCAATCCTTAAAAATCAAATATTAAAGGCTAAAATCAAGAAAAAAAACACAATTACATGAAAGGATTTAAAATAAAAAAATAACAATTAAAAAAATAAGTGTTAAAATCAAAACAAAAAATAAATTAGAGAGAGAAAAAAATTATTTGATAAGAAGGTTAAATTGAAAAAAAAAATAACAATAGAAAAAAATCTAAAGTATAAGGACCAAATTAAAAAAAAAAAACATTACAGACTTTGATCGAAGGATAAAATTGAAAACTAACAAAACCTTGACAAAAGAGCTAAGGAGAAAGTAAAAAATTAAAAGAAAAATGACCAAATTGAAAAAATATATTATATATGACAAATTAGAATTAAGAACTAAATTGAAAATAATTTTTTTTTTACAAAAAGCTTAAAGAGAAAAATCAGAAATCTAAATAATAAGGATCAAACTAGAAAAATATAATATGCCAAATTGAAATTTAACGGTTAAATTGAAAAAAAATAAAAATTCTATAAAAAGATTAAAAAATAGAAATCAAAAGAAAAGGCACTGAAATTGAAATAGCAAACAAAATAAGGACAAACCTGTATTTTTTCGCAAGGAGAGGGAAACAAAAGGGGAGGGGGAAAGCCAATCAATAAAAAATCATCACATTGACGACATACATCATAGTTGGTGGAAGAGGACACCATGATGCATCCAATAACACTACATAAGAGATTGTTCAGTCACTAAGAAGCACTGTGTGTGTTGCTCAAAGGGCTCGATGCCTTTCACGTGTTAACAACTTTATTGATTAAATTATTATTTTGGGACAAAAAAAATAATTACCCTCCATATTTATGAGATTCGTTATCAAACCTATTTGGAAGCATAAAAAAGCTCGAAGTCTATGATTAATTTCTTCTTGACTACAAGGGCAAAGTTGACCTTTTACTGTTCTTAAAAAACAAAAACACTATAATACAATTTATCATGAAATCAGGTATAATTAAGGTTTAAAAATTATAGAAAAAAATGTGTCCCTGTATGATTATTAACTAATACTTTAAAAGGTATGGAAAAAGTATTGTAGCTTTTTCAAATTATATTTTTTTATTCATTTTTTATTTTTTCTGTTTTGTTTGTTTTTGTGTTTGTTCAATTTTTTTTTTGTGTTCTCTTTTTTTTCCTATTTTTTTTTAATATTAAATTGGTTGAAATTTAGTTCTGTAGTTTTTTTCTTTAAAATATCATGGAATACTACAATGTTTCTTTGCATGACTTTTTTTTCTTTTTTTTTCACAATAATCTTTGTTGATTATATTTTTTTTTATATTGAGCTGATTGAAAATTTTATTTCTTAATTTTTTTCTTTAAAACATTGTGGATTGTTACAATATTTCTTTACATGGTTTTTGTTTTGCTACAGTGTTTTTTCACATGTTTTTTTCACAATTATCTATCATTTTTTTAAAAAAATTGAGTTGGTTGAGAATTTAGCTTTAATTTTCCCCATATGTTGTTTTTGCTTTTTTTTTAAAAAATTATTTTTTTTTTTTTTGCTTTTTTTTTTAAATTATTTTTGTTGATTTTATTTTTTTAATACGGAGCTGATTAAGAAAACTTTGTAGTTTTTTCTTTAAAACATTGTGGATTGCTACAGTGTTTCTTCATGTGGTTTTTTTTTATGATTTTTTTTGTTTATTTTTAAAATTATCTTTATCAATTTTAATATTTTTAATATTGAATTGGTTGAGAATTATAACAGTAGATTTTCTCATAAAACACTATAGATTGCTACAATGTTTCCCTATATGTTTTTTTTCTTTTGTTTTTGTTAGTTTTATTTTTTTTATATTTAGCTGTCTAAGAATTTAGTTTTGTAGTTTTTTTTTTAAAACACTGTCTATTGCTATAGTGTTTCTCTACACGGTTTTTTTTGTTATGTTTTTTTTTCAAAATTTTCTTTGTTCATTTTATTTTTTAAATATTAAGTGGGTTAATAATTTAATTTTATAATTTTTTTCTTTGAAAACATTATGGGTTACAATAGTTTTTTCTCCATACATTTTTTTTTAATTTTTTTTCACAAACCCACCATAATACACAAGTATACCACAAACTCGCGGCATCGTGCGAGCATGATATCTAGTTATATAACTAATGGCTGTGTTAAAAATAAAAAATACTTTTAAAATTAGGTCTTGTGATTTTTTTAAAAATAAAAATATCATTTCATTGTGATTAAAAAAAATATATATCTATAGTTATAAAGGATTTTTAAGTTTTTTTATATATATATATATTTTGATTTTTTTATATATACCAAGGAGGCTTTACGATTAGTACTTAAAAGTACATTTTTATCATGGTTTTATATCATCATTTTGTACTTGAAGTATCAATAACTTCTTAACTAAAGCATGCTTTATAATAATATATCTAATAATATAAGATATCTTCAATTTGTGGTAAATGTTCATTTTAAATGCAGGTCTATCACATAAATGAAATGATTGATTGATGACTTTAAGAACTTAAATTGTAAGGGCAAAGAGATGACCAAACTTAGAAAAGAG
>NW_011499988.1:469301-478535 GCF_000495115.2 Populus euphratica
CACTATAGATTGTTACAGTGTTTCTCCACATGATTTTTTATGATTTTTTTGTTTATTTTTAAAATTGACTTTATCGATTTAATATTTTTAATATTGAACTGGTTGAGAATTACAATTGCAGATTTTCTTATGAAATACTATAGATTGCTACAATATTTTTCTGCATGTTTTTTTTTTTTGCTTTTGTTTTTGTTAATTTTTTTTTCATATTGAGTTGGTTGAGAATTTAGCTTCATAGTATTTTTCTTTAAAATACTGTTTATTGCTTTTGTTTTTGTTAATTTTATTTTTTTTCATATTGAGTTGGTCGAGAATTTACCTTCATAGTATTTTTCTTTAAAACATTATTTATTTCTATAATGTTTCCATGCATAGTTTTTTTTGTTATGTTTTTTTTTTAATTTTCTTTATTCATTTTATTTTTTAAATAATAAGCTTATTGATAATTTAATTTTATAATTTTTTAGTTGAAAACATTGTGGGTTATAATAGTTTTTTCTTCATATTTTTTTTTTATTTTTTTTCACAAACTCACAATAATGTATGAGTATACCACAAACTCGTGGTATTGTGTAGGTATGATATCTAGTTATATAACTAATGGTTGTGTAAAAAATCAAAAATATTTCTAAAATTAGGGTTTGTGATTTTTTTAAGATAAAAATATCATTTCATTGTGATTAAAAAATTATATATTTATAGGTATAAAGGATTTTTAAGTTTTTTTTATATATTTTTTGATTTTTTTATATATACTGAGGACGCTTCACAATACGAAATCATTTTTGTTACAACACCTGTGCATCGGGACATGTATAGAAATTGGTGAATTCTTTTGTTCAAATGATTCTTTATTATTATCATTATTATCGCTCTAATTTATCAAAAGGAGTGGTGAAATTTTAGAGTCCTCGTCTCCATAGCAGTAAAGGGATTTAATGTAATTAATTGGCGAATTAGTTCGACTAAAATTCAAAGGCCACAAGGGTGAACATTTCTAGTGTGGTTTGGTTTTAAATTAAAAAATAATTAAATTAAATTATTTTTTTAAATTTAAATATAAATCAATTTAAAATTAATTTAAATCGACTAATTTTAATCTAGATCAATCTTAGTTTGGCATGGTTTAAAGGTGAGAAAAAATAAACTTTAGTAGCTTTTTTAATTTGGTTTTAATTGATTTGACTTGTTTTAATTTTTTAGAGTTGAAATCAAACTAAAATGTTTTTTTTTTTGTAAATTGGATTTTATTTACAATTTGATTTTTTCAATTAAATTTATTTAGAAGTTTTTAATGTTTTTTTTCTATTTTTTCGTTTTTTTTTTGCTTTTTTGGAATGTTTTTTGTTGATCTTATTTCTTTTTAATATAGAGCTGATTGAGAATTTAGTTTTGTAGTATTGTTTTAAAAAAAAAAGACTATAGATTGTTACAGTGTTTCTCCACATGATTTTTTATGATTTTTTTGTTTATTTTTAAAATTGACTTTATCGATTTAATATTTTTAATATTGAACTGGTTGAGAATTACAATTGCAGATTTTCTTATGAAATACTATAGATTGCTACAATATTTTTCTGCATGTTTTTTTTTTTTGCTTTTGTTTTTGTTAATTTTTTTTTCATATTGAGTTGGTTGAGAATTTAGCTTCATAGTATTTTTCTTTAAAATACTGTTTATTGCTTTTGTTTTTGTTAATTTTATTTTTTTTCATATTGAGTTGGTCGAGAATTTACCTTCATAGTATTTTTCTTTAAAACATTATTTATTTCTATAATGTTTCCATGCATAGTTTTTTTTGTTATGTTTTTTTTTTAATTTTCTTTATTCATTTTATTTTTTAAATAATAAGCTTATTGATAATTTAATTTTATAATTTTTTAGTTGAAAACATTGTGGGTTATAATAGTTTTTTCTTCATATTTTTTTTTTATTTTTTTTCACAAACTCACAATAATGTATGAGTATACCACAAACTCGTGGTATTGTGTAGGTATGATATCTAGTTATATAACTAATGGTTGTGTAAAAAATCAAAAATATTTCTAAAATTAGGGTTTGTGATTTTTTTAAGATAAAAATATCATTTCATTGTGATTAAAAAATTATATATTTATAGGTATAAAGGATTTTTAAGTTTTTTTATATATATTTTTTGATTTTTTTATATATACTGAGGACGCTTCACAATACGAAATCATTTTTGTTACAACACCGTGCATTGGGACATGCATAGAAATTGACAAATTCTTTTGTTCAAATGATTCTTTATTATTATCATTATCATCGCTATGATCTATCAAAAGGAGTGGTGAAATTTTAGAGTCCTCGTCTCCATAGCAGTAAAGGGATTTAATGTAATTAATTGGCGAATTAGTTCGACTAAAATTCAAAGGCCACAAGGGTGAACATTTCTAGTGTAGTTTGGTTTTAAATTAAAAAATAATTAAATTAAATTATTTTTTTAATTTAAATATAAATCAATCTAAAATTAATTTAAATCGATCAATTTTAATCTAGATCAATCTTAGTTTGGCATGTTCTAAAAGTGAGCAAATAAAACTTTAATAGCTTTTTTAATTTGATTTTAATTGATTTGACTTGTTTTAATTTTTTAGAGTTGAAATCAAACTAAAATGTTTTTTTTTTTTTGTAAATTGGATTTTATTTACAATTTTATTTTTTCAATTAAATTTATTTAGAAGTTTTTTATTTTTTTTTCCTCGCCTCTGGCCACGGGTTTGGAAGCACGATGATATTTTGAATAGTTAACAGAAAAGGCAAGATCGCTATTGAAATTAATGATGTCCCCTTCAAATGGACCAATATGTGGCTACCATGGACCGCTGCCTGGCTTTGATATTTTTATTCAGAAACGGGCCTGGATTTATTGGAGGCAAAATTTTCAAGAGGCGGGAAATGGACGTCTCAGAAAATGGTGGTAGCATCATGATGGTTTTAATTTAAATGGTCGGGTTGCAGGCCACATACACAGTCGATTTTATGTATGCCATCCATATAGCTCGAAGAAAAAGATTTAATATGAATTATCTCGACGTTATTCTTCATCATTTACCAAGTAATAATTATTTTATACAAATATCTGCACTATTAATGTTATATATATATATATATATATATAATAAAGGATATCACTTTTCGAAAAACATAAGATTAGAAAGTAAAAAACAAAAGAGAATAAAATGCCTTGACCATAAAATCAATTCCCATGAATTTGATACCTTTTGATTTGCATATCACATGCATATTCAGTATTTTTAGCAATAGATCTTGCAAAAAAAATATAAGAAAATAATTGAATCTTTTTTAGTAAAGTATAAAATATATATATATATATTCCCCCTTATGCAGCTACCCACATGGGAAGAATGTATTATTAAAATTAAAATACAAGGACCTAAAGTTTACATCAATACCAAAGAAATCATTGAATTGCAAGACATTTAAGAGTTCTTAGTTTGGGAGTATAAAAGGGCATTCCACTCATTAAATATTCTAAAATTCATTCCAAGTATTCTTAATCTATTCTTAGCTTGACTAACCACGACCCTGAAAAAAAAAAAACGAGAGAAAAAGTTGTCACTTAATTTAATTTTGTTTTTTTATTGTGATTTTAGTTCATATTCTAATTACAAAAAAGTCAAAATATAGTGGGTGGATCGATCATTGCTTGATTTTAGATTTGTAAAATATAATTAGACCCGTGGTTAGGGTTTTGTCGGTAAACTTCTTTGACCTGATACGAGGAAAGAAACTACTTCCTGTGATTACCAACCTAGACAAAACCGCTCACCAGCTGCTTCAACTTGACAAGCCTTGTAAATTAATTTAGTGATCCAATAGCACCATCTATTATTATAATATATGATATATAATATTCGTAATAATATTATTGAACAACCTATTAAATTCCTCCACCATAAAAAACAATAAATAAATAACATGATAAAAATTTAAAACAAAATTTTTTTGCTTTTTATATGGTTTTAGGTTAAGTTCTGCTACTGTTAATATTAATAATTATTAAAAATTAAAATTTATAAAAATAAATTAAAATATATACAAGTGGATTCAAATAACTCACATAATTTTTTTTTTTTAAAATTGAAGTGGGAATTTATTGACGTTAATTTTCCTTTTTTAAAAAGTGAAGTGGGAATTTATTGACGTTAATTTTCATTTGAAAATATTACACACTAAATTAAATAAAAGACATTTAATGGATAAAAAAAGAAAAAGTATATTAAAGAAACACCACACCATATAAAAAAATGGAAATGACACATCAATGATCCTACATCTTATCCAGATTGAATGCATTACTCTCGGCAGGAATCAAGCCGTCTCCTTCACATGAAATTTTCTACTCTCACGCAAAGCCTTATCCAGATCATCAAAACCGACCCTTGAACAGCCCAAAACTGTTCCCTGGGTTAACTTACATCTGTCAATATCAATCCCTGACACATTCTTCACGCTAGTCCAGCTGCACGCGCCACTGCCATCTCCGCTAATCTCACACATGATGATGGCTCCTCCAACACTGTTTATGTAAACGTATACAAGATCATCCATCAAACTCACACCTATAGAGGATGGCGTCGGCATACCAAAGCATATCATATTCTCAGCATCATCTTCACTGCTAATAACCTTCATTCTCTCTACCAGCTGCTTTGGCATCTCTCCAATCTCTCTGAAAACCTCTAATGACTCCCCATCCACCTCCCACAGTTTTATGCTTTTGATATCATCTCCAATTATACCAACAAAAATCAGACGGTCATGGTTGGCAAATCCAATAAAGCAGTGGGAAATAGTACTTGTTGTCTGAGGGCGCAGACGGTAGGGTCCTTGCCATGCCTTGATGCTGGGATCGAAGGAGTAAGCCACCCCCGTGCTTTTCTCCACAACATACATCTTGTTTTTGTTGGAGTTCACTGCAATGGAGAGCCAGGCGGAGGAAGCTGATTCCCTTAGTATCGCAGGCATGGACTCGCACATTTCCCACTTGCAAGTCTCCAGGTCATACATTTCGACTGCTAAAGGGTCGTCCTCGAAGTCGAAGGTTCCACCGGCGATGATGACACGTTTGCCAACCATCGCCACAATGGGGTCGATTCTCCATATAAGGGGGGCCTTGATGTGTTGCCAGGTGAGGTGGAGAGGATCATAAGACAAAGAAAAGCTGGAAGGTGAAAGCATGTAGAGGAGAGTGGAGTGAGATGATCGGAGGGCTGAGATGAACTTGATAGATGGCTCATGGATTTCGATCCAAACGTGTGAACGTGGGTCGTAAGCGTGTGCTGTTGTTGAGTGAGGAAACCTCGTGTTCTGGGTGTAGATTAGGAGCCATGGTTTGATTCTGTTGGGGCGGCGACTACCACCACCAGCTCCCTGCAGAGAAGTGGAAACTGCAAGTTTCCAGGACTTGGACACGTAACTCGCAGGAACGAGATCTACGAGAGGGACGTGGTTGAATATTGACTCCAAGATGTCTCCATGGATTTGATTTGAATCTTCTGGTGTTAGTAAATTATCCCCGGTAACCTCCATCGATCTCTTTCGAGGATGATAATAAACTACTGATAATATTATATTATTGGTGGCGCCGGAGTGCTTGCGGAGTTACAAGTTTTTGGTCTTGGTAAACCGCGGTTTTTCGTGTTTATATAGGGGCGAAAAGGTGCGAATTGCAGTGGATATGGCATAAATTTTTCTTTAATATAAAAATGAAAAAAAAAACCCATCAATTAATATTTTTTTTTCAATTAAAAAATTAAAATCTTAAAATCTTTAGTCAATCCTAATTAATGGTTTAAGTTCCAAATAAAAGTGAAGTAGGGCAACAAACTCATATAATTTGAAGCTATTTTTCTAAGTAATTTTTTATGAACTATTTTTTTTGTAGAATTACTTTTTTTTTCTTCTTTACATCTTATTTTTTTGACAACAAAAAAATTATTAATTGTAAAAAAATTATCACTACAGATTTTAGAAAAAAAATATTGATGATTGAAGAATATTAAAAATCCAAAAGAATCAAATTTATCAAATCATTCAATCTTTTTAAAACTAATTTTATTATTAAAACTAAAAAAAAGTATACAATTTACACACCTTTTGAAACTATCTAACTTTTTTCTTAAAATTTATTATAAAAACATAAAGCAAGAAACTATAAATATATTTATATTGGTCTTTTAAAAATAAAGTCTTTTATCAAAAAAAGTCTAAACACATTTATCTTTGCGGTCTTTAGAGATGTCAAGTTCCATAATTTTCAAAATTCATTATTAAGATTTATATTATTTAGTTTATATAATGGTTTTTTTTTTATTTGACTGTTATCTAAATTTTACTATCTCTCTTGGAAACAAAAAAAATACTATAAAGAATAATCCTACAAATAAAAATTTATAATTACAATATGATTAAAGGATCAATTATAGTAGCTTTGATATTTAAAATTCATTACAAAGCTATATTTTTTTCCTTTATCATAAATAATAAATTTTATAAAGATGAAACCTTATTTGTACAAACATTTCAAAATCAAACATAGTTGTACATTGAATCATCGAATAAAAAGATATAATCTTACCAGAAGACTAGATTCTTGAAGAAGCAATCTAACTTTAACCTTAACAACCCCTACAACCAAATGTTCGATTTAAACAAATAACCTAATGCAATGAAAAAAAAATTAAACTAACATTTCATAAACATGCAACTAGTTCTAGATTTTCATATGAATCCTCTTTATCCAATACTCTTAATTTAGAAAAAATCTTTAAGATACTCTTTATTATAAATATGTCTTACTATACAAACCCATATAGAAAATCAACTTATAATATTTCTAGTACCAGTTTCTAAAATGCAAATTATACTATAAATGTACCCTAGCTTTTATATACAAACTAGAAAATAATTGATCTTCTTTATCGACTTTTCAAACTAGAAAATAATTGATCGTCTTTAGTATAATAAAGAATATCCAAAATGAAATAAATGCTTTTTTGAAAGAATTTATCATCAATACAAAATATTTTGTTGATGATTTCTATAGTAACCATAACTCTGAAAAGTGATTTTAAAAAAAAAAATTCTAAAACAAAAACAAGAAATACAAAAAATAAAATTTTTTTTCTAAAACAAAAACAAGAAATACAAAAAAAATAATGATTTTGTTCAATTGGTTTCGCCAATCGTTGGACTATTTTGGTTTTTCATATGACCTTCTTCAACTCCATCCTATGGTAAAAAATTATTACACCTTCTTTAAATAAAATCACAAAGCCATAAAAAGAAAAAAAATATTTCCATCATTTCTCATTTTCTATTCAAAATTACTTGTTCATTGGGTTTGCTCATGGTACTTTGATTACAATACTCAACATGAATCCTCTATTCTCATTAGAAGATTCAAAATCAAGTGGTGAGATGCTTTTGCAGCAGAATTTAAAAGTTTAAACCTATAGTCTTATAATAGTTAATAGAAATTTAAAAGGATGAGATTAAGTACTTAAACCCATAATCTAAGTTCTTAGCCTAGAAATCTAATCCTTTATCCCTTCTTACTACAACAAAATCCAAACAACAACATTTAAAAATTATAAGGTAGCTTTTATAAAGTTTCTCCAAATCAAATGACTTTATTTTATCTTCATCTTTAGTATCCATAATCGATTTAGAAGATGAAAATAAAGATGATTGTTTTGGCATGCTCCCTGCTATACAATAACCCTAGGTACTTCTACTTGTGTACATATATGTATGTGTGTAGAAAAAAAAGGCCTAAGCAAAAAATATTCATAACCCATTTTTAATTTTGTTATCTTTTTATCATGCCTATCTTCTTAGTCCTTTATAGCAGGTCCATCTAGGCCCATCTTCTCCTAGCCCTTTATTTTTTCAGATCAAATATTTTTATCGACATAAAAAGATAAATTTACCCTCTATTTGCAAATAAAACAAAAATCTTTTAGTGGTGGGAAACAAGGCAAACAACTATATCAAACAACCTATTAAATGCACAATAATTACAAGGCTTTGTAATTTTAAATTTTCTATCATTTCCTCTTATATTTTTCAAGGCAAGCAATTTTATCTAGACAACTCCTAAGCAAAAAAAAAACCAATATCTTAAAGGAAAAACCCTCATTTTCTCTATCAAAGTATTACCTATATCCAAATTCATAACTCTTGTATTTACATTAATACAAATTTATGTAAGATTTCTTTAAATTTCAAGTGTTGTTTTATTTTCTAGATAATTTGTTTTATATTTTTGCATTTATAAATGTGTTATATGTTTGTTAGATGACTTTGACATTGTTGGACTTGTCTCTACTTTCACATTAGAAATTACATATGTGTACATATATTAGTAAAATATTAAGGTTCAAGACTTATTGGACCGTGAATTAGTACAATGCAATGATGTTTTTATCCTTCATAATATACAATTTATTCTGCCATTCATGATATACGGTTCATTTAACATTATCTCATTAATCAAGGTTAAATTGTTCTTTTCACTTTTTTAGCATAATAAAAAAACATAATTACCTTTAAAAAAGCCTTGCATCAAGGGGCTTCTTAGTCTTTTTATTTTTTTTTCAAAACAGTTAAATGACTAAATTACTCTTAAAAGAAAAAATACTAAACTTATTGATAAGGGCTTTTTTGTCCTTTTGATTATAATTTTTCTTTATTATCACATAGATTGATGTGTGATTTGGTAATTTAATAAATATTTTAAAAAATAATTGACAAGTGCAATTAAGCTTACAAGCTTCGGGCAACACGTGTGGCATTGCTTATTAGCCAAACACTTATTTTATAGGGCGTGTGGGAAAGCGCTTGGCATCTCCTCCATGCCGAGGCAACATGTGTGGTTAACATACCACTAGTTTGACAACAATAATGTGCACCCCTGACACGACGAAAAGATTGATGTTTTCTTCCAAGTGCAGGAGTGTCGAAGTAATAAATAACCCGGCAAGACTGGGGGTCGAACCACAGGGAGGTTAATTGTACAAATTATAAACAACAATTATAAACAACAACAATAGTAATAATAACAACAACAATAATAGTAGTAGCAATAATAATACTAATACTACTACTACTAGTAGTAGTAATAGTAGTACTAGTAATAATAATAATAATAATAATAATAATAATAATAACAATAATAGTAGTAGT
>NW_011499988.1:479180-482790 GCF_000495115.2 Populus euphratica
TGGCCATCTCTTTATCCTTGCACTTTAAGTTCTTAAAGTCATCAATCAATGCTTTCATTTATGTGATAGGCCTGCATTTAAAATGAACATTTACCATAAATTAAAGGTATCTTATATTATTAGATATATTATTATAAAACATGCTTTAGTTAAGGAGTTATTGATAATTCAAGTGCAAAATGATGATATAAAACCTTGATAAAAATGCACTTTTAAGTACTAATTAACCCTTCCCCCCCAAAAAAAAAATCATCCACATCCAATTTAGAGGTGAGCAAAAAAATAAAAAAATTGATTAATTTTTTTAAAAAACTGACTAGTTCGGTTCGATTTTATAAACATGAAATTGAAAAAAAAAACTCAGCTAAACCGAAAAAACCGAGCCAACTGAATCAAACTGAAACCGGTTAGTTTGAACAGATTTTGGTTTTTTTTTAAATTGTTTGGTTACTTTTTTTTTGATAAAAACTGAACCAAATTGAAAATAATCACCCCTTGTCCAATTTTTCAAACCAACCCTTTGATTTGGTTTTCTTTCAAATTTTGTACCTTTTCTATAGATTACCATTTGTTTTATTTTAAATAATTTATAAAATTATAATATTTTTTCAATTTCATTCATTTAAAAAATTTTCATCTATTAAACTTGGTTTTCATTCTTTTGACTATCTTTTCTTTTTAATCATTTTCTTGATTCATTTTAATTTTTAATTTCATCTCTCATCCTTTTATTTCATTTAATATTAATAGTAGATTTGATCCTCATTTGATTGATAATTTTTTTTTTGTGTTTTAATGTTCTTCATTTATTTTATTTTTTAATTTGTCTTCATTCTCTTGATTGTTATTTTTTTTTTTAATTTTAGATGTTTGAAAATTTTGCTTAGTGATTTTTTCAAGCTTGTTTTCCATGGGGTAGCATGGTTTTATGACCGAGTTCATCGATTTAAAAAATAAGTCTGGTTTGACTTTGATTTTTTTAGGGTTTTTAATTTTTTTTTCAATTTCATCCTACAAAATTATATTATTGGCCCTATGACTTTGTGAGTTTTTCCACTTCTATTTTTTTATGGGGTTATCCTGATTTCATATCTCAATTTATGTGGTTATCCTGATCTCATATCTCGGGTTGCAAGTTAATCTAGCTAGTTGACTTGAAGGTTTTTTTTTTTATTTTTGCCTTTTATTTTTTTTGTTTGCACAAAAATTAACTTTAATTATTTTATTTAATTTCTTTTATACCATATTCTTCAGCCATATTAATTATTTTATTTAATTTCTTTTATACAAAATTATCTCACCTTATGGGCGATCTACGAGTTTGACATAGAGTTAGTTTTTTAGTTTTTTTTTCTTTTTCCTTCAACATTTAATTTGTCAGTGATTTGACTTCAATTGTTTTTTAAGTTACCCTATTCTTATTTAATTTTTATTTTATTATTAAATAAAATCATTGAGAACTTTTAAAAATATTTATAGGATATCTTTTTATAATATTAACAAGCCTTTATTTTTTTTCGATTAGTAATTGTTTTATTGTTTTATTGCTGATTTTTTTACAAAAATTATATTATTAAATTAACCAAATTTATTTAACTTATTTGAAACAATGACCCAAATGCAATTTTTCTCTTGTTATGTTAAAAATGTTATCATGGCTTTAGTATTCTTTTTTTATATATTAAGAAAAAATTGAACCGGATGGGAACACTAATGTATACATAACAACCGAGTATGAATGCTACCTCAAATGCAATTATTAATGAAAAGAGGGCTCAATGGTGCTGTTGCCATGTGCACTTGCACGACCATGTCATGGCCTCATGGGTTGAAAGACTGGAAGAGAGAGAAACGCCGTGCAATTTGAATGGATGGAGAGAGACAGTTCGGTTTTATGGAGCTGCAAACATATATGGTGTGATTTTAATTAGATGCATAAATCTGAAAAGCTTCCTTTAAAACGTAAGGATGATTAAAATTAAATAGAAAAAAAAAATTAAAAACCATAAACCTTTCACTATGGCATTTGAGAGGAATTAATGTGGATTCTTAATGTGTTTTTTTTTTTATTATTCTCAGTTTATTTACTTTAGTTATTGATATATTTTTTAAATTTTATCACTAATATATGTTGTGTTGATTAATGACTAAGTTTGATGATTTATTCCGTGCTCGTTTCCTTCAAGTTTTTATAGTTTTAAAAAATACCTCGATTTTGTTTTTGATTTTGTAGAGAAAGGTTTGATCTCATTATTTACAAAGAATTAAATAAGAAAGGATCCAAATTGAAATGTGAGGTGAAATGATATCTCTTTAATTAATAAGAATTTTTTTTTTTATCTTTTCTTCTTTTTCATTTTTTCAAGTTCATTTATTAAAAAAAATTTTCCTTTAATTAAACCCTTCCACATTGCATTGATTGGTGATTAGACTCAATGATCTGATTCGTATTATTTTATTTTGAATTATTATAATTTTAAAAAATATCTTGATATAGAATTGATTCTTGATTTTATAAAAAGTAATTTAGTTTTGTTATTAGCAAAAAATAAAAAATTAAAGGATCAAAATTAAATTCATGACATGGCAACCACTTTTTTTATATAAAAATAATATTAATGCCTTTCAACTTAAATATTTTGTTCAAATTCATTATTGATCGTTTTCTTTTGAAAATTCTACATTCTATTTCATGACTTTATTTTGTTTGCATTTTACTCATTAAATTTGAAAATAAAAAAAGGGAAAGTCAATTGATTACCACTAATGAAAAAGGACAGTTTTGATTGGTTATATTTTATTAATAAAAAAGATAGATTTTAATGTTAATAAATTCTTATTCAATAAGAAAGGTTCTGTTAAGGTGTTTCAAAACTTTTATCTTATCTATAAAAATATATTAAGTTGTAAAATAATTTTTTTTTATAATTAGAGTTGCATTGTTAGACCAATTTTTGGGTTTTTTTTTAGAGGTTTTAGGTGTATTTATTAAGTTTTTTAGGTGAAAATAAGTTTTGAATTTTTTAGGCAAAAATAGCACCACCATGTGTCTGAATTTTTTTGCCTTTTTATTTTAAGTTTATCTCATTAAAAATTACATTACTAAATATATATTATATGCATATTTCTTTATTAATTTTTTAATTTAATTAAAAATAATATTTGATTTTTTTTTTAAATACCATTAAAATTTTAGTTTTTATTTGAATAAGATTATAACTGTTTTTTTCTAAGCAAATATTTTTTTAAAACAATCTATTTTTTAAAAAAAAATCAATAACTAGTATACAAGCACTTATCTTTATTATTATGTAATTAAACAAAAAGATAATTAAAAAAAATAATAATTAAACCAAGTCAAATTCATGATTTAGAGCTTGTTTTTTTACCGATAAACTTGGGTTAATGTCTATCTATCTAATATATATTAATATATAAAAATAAAAACAAAAAAAAAAGAGTGAATTTTAATTTATTTATTTTCTAAATTCTTTTCTTCTTTAAATGCATTTTTTTTTTCTGAAACTGTGATCCCATTGATTTTTTTCTTCGGTGGATTTGAATGGATATCTACTGGGTGTATTAATTATTATACAGTTGCGGGGAAAGT
>NW_011499988.1:482948-505157 GCF_000495115.2 Populus euphratica
TTATTGTTATTGTTATTGTTGTTATTTATAATTTGTACAATTAACCTCCTTGTGGTTCGACCCCGGTCTTGCCGGGTTATTTATTACTTCGACACTCCTGCACTTGGGAGAAGACATCAATTTTTTAGTCGTGTCACATAACCTTCTAGATTCACACCAAACACTTAAAGCACCCATGCCTTGGGATTTTTAATATATACATATTTATACTCCTCTCCACAATAAATATTTATATTCTATTTTAAGTTATCAAAAATTTATAGCAATTATTAATGAACATTGTAATAAAAAAACTAAAATAAACATAAAATTCAACATGGTTTGACAATGTATTTTTATATACATGAGTGGAAAGCTTTAAATTTTTACCATGTCGAAATATAGTTGCAAAGTATATATTTATAGTAAATTATAAACTGTTTTAAAAAATATAATTGTTTAACCAATCCTAACCATCTAATGAATATTAATATTTTTTTTAATATTTGTTTTTACTATATATTAGGGTCTTTTCACTTTAACATATGTCTATGAACCATAAACTATAACATATTCATTATTTCCTAGATAAAGAATTTGAATATCATAACCGATTAATTGAGTTTTGTATCCAAGTACTGCTTATTAGTGAACACAAGATAAAAAAAAATAATATACTTATTTGAGTGGTGTGCAGTCAATAATGGAATTATAAATATTATTCATACATATAAACATATAGCGTATGTGTTTTAAATTAAAAACTATAAATATTTTATCTTCTCAGGTGAAATATATATATATATTTGTTTATGGCACTAATGCATATTTTGATTCATTTTTGGTAAACATGGGGTTGAGTTAATAATATTTATAACTTATCAGGTAAAAAATGAAAATACTTATATCATAATTATAAAAATTGGTTTGAAATAGTGGATCATTTTGAGATCTAAACTAATCTGAATTAAAAAATAAAAAAATAAAAAAAAGACTTTGATCAACTTAATTAAAAATCTAAATTAATTTGATAACTTGATCGATGGAGGCCTGACCTAATCAATCTTGACCCTAACCCTAACTGTGATCCTATTGATTTTTTTCTTTGGTGGATTTGAATGGATATCTACTGGAAGTATTAATTATTATACAGTTGCGGAGAAAGTTGCTATTGTTCTAATAAAATAAGACGCATAAAGAGAAATTATTAAATTATTTTAATTACATGATGTAGTCGTGCCAAGTAGGAACAAATCCAAAGTTTATGAAAATTACAAAATCTCCTTTATTCTTTGAAGCTTCTCAAATAAGCTCTAATTTAACGGGTCACTCTAAAATGAATATATTACAATTTGGCCTTTTTAAAAAGTGTATTCTAAATTTGTCCCTGAAACAAAGGCACATACATGCATCCATGTGTGTGGATTTTCTTGAATGTTAATGGAGCTCTTTTACTTGCTCTCGGTTCAGTTCTTCTACTTCTTAATTCAGAAGTTGTTTGTACCAATCTTGCCCTCGCCCAAAAATCCCAGGCCTATCTCGATCCAGTCTCTAGCTCAATTATCGGCCTGAAAGAACTATACTCTGCATGGTTCCCAAGCTCGGAAGCATAACCAAGATCTCCTACCTTATCAGCAAAAATTAATTGATATAAGATGTCAATGCAAAGAAAAAAAGATTGGCAGGGTTTCTGGCAATCCTGTATCCAAACATCTATAGCCATACCGTATCAGCATAGATGACACCTGCACCTCCTCCAGCCACCAACATTAGCTTTAGCATTTGTGAATATTTTTGTTCTTTCATTTAGGTATTTTATGTAATTCTCGGTCATGGAAACATTTTGATATTTTTTAAAATTTTATTATGATTAAAATTATTGAAGCGCGTTCGAAATGCTCTAATATAGAGGTAGCGTTCTCACTATTCAGATGACCTGTTCGATATCATTCAATGAATTTAATTGATCTTTTATCATCTTTTTAGCTGCACCGTTATATCCTCTTTGATTTGGAGTGGCACATGATAACTTAAAGTGGTCGGATTGTCATCGACAATTATTTGATTCTTTTTCTTTTTTTTTCTCTCTCTTTTAACAAGTAATATATACAATTATTCTTTTTGTTTTTTACTTTTTAATTTCAGGCCTCATTCTATTAATTTTTTTCCTTATTCCTTTTTCATTTACAGAAGTTTTTATTCTAATTTAGTCCTTTAATTGCAATTATTCATATGTTTTTTTTTTGTTCTTATTTTTTAAATTTTCAATTTTTTCCTTGGAACTTTTGTTGAAGTTTTTTGTCTTTCAATTCCATATTCAACCAAATTTTATGTTATTTTCTTTTCTTTAATTTGATCCTTATTCTTTTGATTTTTTTCTTTTATTAAAGCTATTTCTCAATTCAATTAAACCCTCAAATTAAAAACTTTTAGCTCTTTAATTAATGTTTTTTCTCACCTTTATTTTTCTCGATTCTTTTTGTAATTATTATTTTTTGAGTTTATCTTTTGACATTTAATTTGTTTGTAATTTTGATTCATATGATCTTATTGTTATGCATTAATTTTTTTTAATATTAGTTTTGTGATTTTCTTAAATTTTTTCTATAAGTTTATCCCGGTCTCATCACCTAAATCATAATTTTTGCATGCCTTTTTTAATAAAAAAATTTTTTTGTTGTTTTGTTTCCATTTTATTTTTTAAGGTATTATTCTAATTCATTTATAATTTTTTTATACAAATAAATTTTATTTTTTAAAATAAAAAATATTTGTTTTTAAATTACATGATGTGTTCATCTTTGTGTAATATTCTTTAAGTGATATTTTTTATGGCATGAGTTTATTTACTCGATTTCATTTGTGTTTATCTTTTAAGTTATGAGTTTTTTAAGGTATATATTTATCTTTTACTTATTTAAATAAATAAATTCAATAAACATAATCAGATACGTCTCATTTTATATTATGAGATATCTTGGTCTTATTTGCATATGCTTTTCAATTTGCACTTTAAATTTTTTATGTGAAAAAAAAAATATTAAAGCAACTCATATATCTAATTTAAAAAAAAACAATTATAACTCTCAGTAAAATGTGAGTTAAATGGCTAGTGTTACCTAAAGAAAGTTAGACAAAAAAAGATAGATTTAAGCATAATAGTAAGATCAATATGTTTTACAAATTAGTAGATATGATTTACATTATACTAGTTTTTATGTTTGTGTTACGATGTGGACCAAATAAAAAATCAATTTAAGCTTAAAAAAATATGTGGGTGTCGTTAATTTTTTTTTTTTATGATGAAAAATTTGAAATGCACATTTAAAGCTTGACAAGCATGTTCAATAAAATTAACCAATTACAATAGATATTCATAAATGTTAAAAAGAGTTATTAACAATAAACAAATATTGAATCAGGATATTAGATGATGGATGCATATAAAGAAAAATAATATCATGATGCATCAGACATCATGCTATTTAACAGCTTTATTTAATTATATTTTAATATTTTTTTTGAAAACATAAATAAAAATGAAAATCAAATCAAAACAAAATAATTAATTAACATAGTTCCTTTACTTTTTATTTATCTAGTTCTGTCCTATATGTTGCGATTCCTTACATGGCATAAGTTTCAAATTCAACCATATTGGAGTTGGCTCGACATGTAACATTTGATTAAGTTGGTCAAAAAATAATCTAATTACCTCGTTCAAAACCTGATCTAACTCTAAGATTTTTTTTAAAGCCATTGCCATTTTAATATTTTTCTAACTTGGTTGGTCTCAAATCGAAATAATAAACTATTAAATGATAAAAAAAGTTTTAGGTGTAAAACAAAAAGATGATGTTATATTACATTAATCTTGGTTAGTTAAGATAACTTAGTAAATGTGTGGCCCAATCTTTACAATTATAATGAACTAATCTGGTTTGATTATTTATTGTTTTTTAATTTTTTTTATTATTTTCTTTCTAGTTGGATCTTATTTGGGTTTGGATAGATTAAATCTTAGACTAAATTAATTGAAGAGTTATCAAGAAATCAAAGATTAAATAAAAAAAATGTCTGGTGCATGTAGGTTCCTCGTAGCTCCATTGACAACCTTGTGTGTGTCAACAACTCAACCACAATGGAGTCCTCCTGATGGGCCATTTTTTTTTTTTTTTTTACATCATCTCCTCACAATTTTTTTTTTTTGAGAGATAGTTCACAATGTAATTTCCATGCAATTTCGTTTAATAAAAAATGAATGTGCAACCTTTATGCAATAACATAATATTTTTAACAGCTGAGATAACATGTTAAAATTATTATTCCTCATTTGTTTTTCGCTTTTCTCGTATTATAAGCTTTAATGTGTTTAATATAAAAAAATTATATATTTTATTATTAAGGTGGTCCTTACTTCATGCATTTTGTGTATTTGTATATGCTTTAATAACTTCTAAGCTTAAGCAGATGTTTGGTGTGTGTACCACTTTTTTTTTTTTGATTTACGTGGGGTGTCCGGGCCAGTTTACGCGCACCACGACTAATCCCCACGGTCCACTGAATATCCTGCAAACCCAGCAAATAGGTAAGGCACCGCGGGGGTGACAGGCGTGTATGCTAGGGCTCGAACCCATATACAGTAGAAGGGGTGACAGGCGTGTATGCTAGGGCTCGAATCCATATGCAGTAGAAGGAGACAAGCCCCTTCCATCGCTAGGCCAAGCTCTTCGGTGCAAGAGAATATATGAAAACCCATTTTTGCATTGAAGAAATAATTTTCTATATATATAAAGAAAATTATTGTTAATTTAACTAAAATTAATCTTAAAAAGAGTAATTAATTACACAAAAATATTAATATTTTGAGATTTAAAATAAAAATAAGAAGCCATGCCATACAGTACATAAACAAGGGCTGTTTTGAGAGGCTACAGAGTTGAGAAGTCAAAAATTTTAGTTCCTTGGCAACATGCCAGGCTTCTCCAAGTTCAAAAGGAAGGGTATTTGTGTGTAATTTTTGTAAGGGAGGTAGTATCGATATGATGTAAGAAAATGGTGCTTCCGGTTATTTGAAAGTAAATCGATGTCCATAATATGCCATGAGTTGAGTAAAAAAATTTTAATATAAAAAAATGTTAAAATGAAACTAATATTTTAAAAAAGCAAGAAAAATATGTTAGTGTCATTGATTTAAATGAATTCGATAATTTTATTTTATTTAATAATATGATTAAAAAATAAATAATTAAAAAAATAAAAAAGTTAATGACCAATAAAAAATAAATATTTATCAATATCATAAAAAGATATAATTTAAATATTTTGAAAATATATCAACTATTTAATGTGACAACAAAGTAAAAATTGAATGAGAATGAGATAACATTATAAAAAAAACGAAAAAAATTCAAAGCTTAATTATTAGTAAATTAAACGTGATGAATTGAAAATAGATCAATTTAAAAAATGATAAAAAAATACTTGACTCAAGTCAACATGCTAAATTCATGATCTAGTTATAAGACTGAGATAATCCTTTACAGAAAAAATATAATAAAATAATAGAGGTCACCTCCTAAGCAAACTAAATGATGAAAGAACTAAAAAATATCAATTAAAAATATGTATAAAAAAAATTCTAGTCATCTCGAGCTCATTTGACTAACCTGCAAAATAGGATATGAAATCAAGATAACCCCATAAAAATAAAAGCAAAAAAAATCATGAACCTTAAGAACCAATGGCCTTATGTTGAAGGATGAGTTTAAGTAAAAATTAATTTTAAAAAAATATTAAAAAAAAACTCAAGTCAACTCAGGATAACTCGACAAAGCCGCTACTTGGATATGAGATTGAAATGACCTAAGAGAAAACAAAATAAAAACAAATCATGAAACTTAAGGCCCAATAACGTAAAGTCAAGTTAAATGATGAGTTAAAAAAACAAAATAAAAACCTAAAAAAAATAAAAGTTAAATAAAATTATTTTTCAAAACCAATTATCTAGGTCATAAGACTAGGATTATCTTATAAAAGGCAAACATAGAAAAATCACAAAGTAAAATTTATAATCATAAGAAATAAAAAAAATAAATAGCAATCGAAACAATAAAAATCAAATCTGGTTCAAAAAACTAAATGTAAGAAAACAATGAGAGACTAAATTGAAAAATAAAAAAAATCAAGAAATGGATAAAAAAATCAATTAAAAGAATAAAGACTAAATTGGTTATATAAATTAAATTAAATAAAAATTTTAGGGATGAAATTAAAAAATAATAAATCAAGAAAATAATAAAAAATAAAAATTAGTAATTAAAAGAATGAGGATCAAATTGAATATAAAAATTAAATAAAATAAAATGCTTAGGGATATTTAAAAAAAACTTTAAAAAATATTAAAAAAAATAAATAGCAATCAAAAGAATTAAAACTAAAATTGATACAAATATAACCGAGATGACACATTTAAAATATAACCAAGATGACACATTTAATATTTGAAATGACTGACATGAAATTCAAGATTAGAAGAGAGAAAAGGTAAAAAAAATCTTATTGGAGCTCAATTGTTGCTCCATCATGCACACATCTAACCATCATGAAGAGGACGACATAAAACTTCCGACAACATAATAGAAGGTTGCTTTTGAATAACAAGAGGTGTCACATACATTGTCTAAAACACGCAAGCACCATCCACTTATGTTTTTTTAATTATTTATATATTTGCTAAAATACTAATTTATCACATTCACTTTTCTTATAACTAAAAAGCTATGATGAAATTATAAAGAAGCCTTTGAACATCTATTTTAATTTTTTTTAGTTTTTAAAAATATCGAGTATGTTAAAAAAATATGTATAAACTATTTTGTTCCCTGTCAATTTGGTAATGTTGAATGGATCCCATGAAAATGAAAATATTAACCCTAATTTATCACTAATCAATAATCAATTTGGTAATATTATTACCCTCATTAACAAGCTTTGACGATTTTCTTGAGAAGAATAAAAATATGAAAATACTATTTCAATCCACTGTTTTGTATCTTATGCCATAATATTTTCTTGTTGACTTTTATCTTCTTGTTCATGGATGTAAATGAGAAGGGAGACTCATAGCACAATAGGAAAAACATTCGAACAAATATGATGAGAAAGGTTAAACAAACCCTTCTCAAGTCACATCTCTTTTTAGGACTCCAGTCAATTAAAATAATATTGTTTCAATTTGTTTATTTAAAAAAAAAAAAATTGGGTTAGAGAGGGTAATATTCATGATCCTGTGCACAAACAAGATTGAATTAACACAAAAACATCAAGAGAGGGTAATGGAAATCATTAAACAACAAGATGCATATGAGATTGTAATGGAAATCACATAAGCGTGAGGGCAGGGCACCAAATTCATAGGGGATTTGGGGCACATGAAAGAGGAACAAGGTGCCATGCAAACCCGCCTAAGGGTATATTATAATATTGAAAAACTCAAATCGGGATGGTTGATTACAAAAGCATTAAAGTAGGTTTACTGCGTGCAAAAATCCCTGAAAAATGTCATAACATGCTGCATCATAAAAGAAAAACAAAACAAACAATGATAGGATTATGATGAACTCGGATAGGAAAAGATACCTACATGGCAGCAGTAAATTAGTGGCGTAGTGCCATATCATTTCCTTGATGAATTCATCCAAGCACGTTTTGTTTAGCACATCTCTTTCCAGAGATGGAAAAAAATAGTAGGTGCTTGACAATTTTTACATTTTTTTCTCTAAAAAATCTTACTATTTTGAGCCAAAAAAAAAAAAAAAACCGTACTGAAGCTGGATGCTATGATGTCAAATCCACAGCTTCTCGTTCAAAAACAACAATTATACTATGTACCAAGCGAGGAGCCTGATTGATTACTCCAAAAAAACCCATTGTGTGCTAATAGCAGCAATGATAACGTCGTGGGCATTATGTACCGTCCTAATTCTCACTTCAAACCTTGATAGGAATCTGGAAATGATCTTGACAGCCAAATGTGCTTCAGCTTAATTATCAAAGCAAAGATGCCGTAGCATGGAACATGCATCAACCCCACGGCCATGTACCTGTACAAGTAAATAGCAGCAGCATGGATGGGTAAGTTCATCAGCATCAATGTTATACGCTGGCAGAACCAAGCAAATCTTTAATTGTTAGTTGCAACAGTCAGCTCTGGACTCGCAGAAATGAGAGTGCTACTGTGCTAACCTTCCGGAAACCCTGCAACTCGAGTTATCTAAGTAAACCTAAAACAGTTCGGTGAGTAAAATACCATGATTGCCCATTGGCCAACAATCACAATAGCCCGCCTGCTTGAAACCAAGTCAACTAGAGCCAATGAACCCGAAGGTTCACATGACTTAAAAGTAAAAAAGGATGATTATTCTTTTTTTCTCAAATACCAAAATTGTCGCTTCCAGTTGCTAGTTAAGAAGTTTAAAGTCCAATAAATCATATCCCCAAACGAAATCTCTTAGTTTGTCAAGGCATCATGGGTAAATTGTTCGGAGAAACAGAGTCTTAAACTAGCTTGTATCAGGTTAGATGTTGGATGTATAAACTTTCCCACATGGTAATAACAAAAATGATGAGTACATTATTACATACCACAAGGGGGCATATGGCGATGACAGATCAAGAAAAGGGTAAGGCCACCTGTAAGAAAGGTATAGTCATCATGCAGAAAAACAAAAAGGATCATATGTAAATAACTAAAAAAGGCAAAATGACACAAGGCCTTACCACATTGAAACACAAGCATGGATGATCCACTGAGAAATGACAAATATGGATGTCCATAAAACAAAATATGCGATCCGAAACATGGGAAACCGCTGGAAGAGAAGGATAATTGAGAATTTGTAACTGGCCATTAAGGAATTAGAATATAAAAACCACCAATGTTACAGAGGACAGGATTACCATGCAATTCAAGACTGTGTCACCGAGGAGAAAAAAAGCATTGACTGAGTGCATGCAAACATTCAGCTGCAGTTACAAAAGTAGACAATTTTCAAATGAAAGGAAAATATACTTGTTTTACAATACAGTGCAATGAATTGCAGCATATATTTCCTCAACACATGCTTTGATTATGGAGTGCACTTGACTAGCTTAATCTATAATCGAGACTTCAAATTTTATAAAAACTGCAACACAGGACTCATGTTATGTTAATTTATTGAACATGTAGAAAACTAAAAACAACTTCGTAGTTTAGAAAAAAAAAAAAACAATTAAATAATTTTTTAACATGTATCAAAGAAAATTGTTGTAATGCCAGAACACTTCTATTCCCGTTGTTTGGAGACAAAAATCAAGGGAAGGTCAGAAAACTATCAGAATTTGAAAAAAAAAAAAAAAACCATAAATTCTTTGAATTCATAAGCAAAGCAAATCATGTGCATTTAGAAAGCTTCACTTCCATTGGCCCTGTTCTTCTAGGCATATACAAGCGCAAAAGCAAAAGTCAGGTGGTGTGGTGGTAAGTTTTCCAACAAAGAAATGAAAAGCAGATTATTTTTCAGCCAATGAAGAAAATGAACTTGCCATCTTAGGTTATTTTTCATATCACCCATACTTGCTCCCTCCCCTTGTTCGCCTAAACCTCCCACCCTGCCAACATATGTACAACTCTAACAGAAGCAAAAAACCATGTGTAGTGGTATGGATACTTACAAAATCAAGACTGAAATCTTTGGCTGATAGAAATGGATAAATAATGAACCAGAACACACAATCAGTGAGCACAACAGCACCTGCACACATCTTTTCATAGATAGAAAAGAAATGAATAAGCAAGGCATTTCATCAGCTTACCTTTCATACATGAGGCAACACCATTTAAAATGTATATAAGACACTTACAGAAGCAGGCAGCAAATTAATAAATTAGTCAAAAGAAAATGGGAAAATAATGGAGTACTAAAGTTGCATTAGAGCAAACATAATAACCATCCAGAATAAAGATAAGAGTAAACATAATAAACATCCAGAATAAAGACAAAAGGGTATGATTATGGGCACAACTTAATTCAACCGGTGGATTTCTGACCTGTGAGCAGGGTTAACAGATAATAGGCACTTAATCATCAGCACACGCCATCAAGGGTATATATCTTTGCATAATTCAAATCAGAGAGACTTATGGGTTCACCAAATACCAAGTACTTGTGTTATATATCCACAAATGAATTTAATATAACTTTTACTGTTTACAGACATGAGTTCTTGGTTCTTATAAGTCTAAACTAAGCCTAGCAATTCTAAAAAATAATCAACCGGAAGCAAAGTAATCGTATTCTAACTTCTCTTTGCCTTGGAGAAAATATAATTAGCTATGAACCTTCTAGTATGGATTAAGCCAACACCTTACAGATTAAGATTACTCATGGTTGAAAAAAGTTGTCTATTGGCTGGTAGTAGGTATGGAAGTAGAGCACTAACCACAGCATTCCTACCGAATCTCCTTTCCTAATATCCACCATCAATAATTGGATCTCTCCACTTGAAGAGATGGATCAAGTTCAATGGTGGCCAGTATGCCTCTTCTGCATGTGCGTCAAGCATGTCAATTAAACAACATTTATTATTTCCCTTCTATCTATTTTTGTGAGAAATTACTCACCATTCTTTCACAAAATGACTGCGCAAGTGCTGTCACTTAATTACCAGAGCATTCCAGACCAAGAAATATAAATGGTCTGAAAGCTATCTTTGTGAATTTTCAACAACATGGTCTTTGCCCAACAATCTCAAAATCCCTTAAGCCATACACTTTCTATCTTTCCATAGTTTTGTTGAACAAGTGTCAGAACCTGACCCTTTTGGTGATGCTTTAGATCTTGATAAACAACTCATAAAGATCACCATACAATGCTACTCTCTCTCTCTCTCTCTCCCTCTCTCTCTCTCTCTCCCTCATACATACATACATATATATATATATACATATATTCCTCATTTCAAGTTGAGACTTTCAACAGAAACATATAAAGAGAATCAAGGCTAATTACCTCCTCATGGAAAGAATAAAGGAAACATGAGAGCCAAAAAATAGAAAATCAAATGTTCATTGTTCAATTGAAGCTAAGGAAGCTAATTGTCAAACAAGAACTTACCTGAAAAGCAATTTGAAAAACATAGCCCCAAGAACTTGCAATTTGGCGAGTGCGAGGTTCTTGGCTGGTATCTAAACTTTTGTCTGAGGTGGATATATTCACAATTTCTTCTCCAGGTGTTGGAGCTATGTAAGTGCCTCGTTCTGCATCTAAAGTCTCATGATTCACCTGATCACCACCCAATACACAGCGATAGTAGCAGCACCCATAAATGGAAACTGAAAATCCCATCTGCAAATTGAATTTCAGAGCATCAGTAACTTATGCATACTGAGATTGATCAAATTAATCTTCGAGTAGCCACCCTTTATCCAAAACCTAATGAATTTTGGGAAACATTGATATATAAATGGCTCTTATACAGTTATACTGACACTCGTATGTTTCTTCAGGGTTAACTGAAAAGAAACCATTCCTAGGACATCATCAAAATGTATAAACAGATCTACAAGAAAAATACCGCAAAATAGATTGTCACCAAAGCAAATGTCCACCTGCACAGTGAAAGGAAGAAGAAAAAGGAAAAAAAAAAAAAAATCAGATATGCAATGACAAACAATGAAATTTTTTTTTCTTTTGCTTAGTTGCTTATAAGGATAAACAGCAACAACATTGTTGCCACAACTGTTTGTACATCTAGGGAGGCTTTCATCCCCACCTAAAGGAAAAGACTCAAAAGAGTTGGATGACCAAAAGAGTATGTTCTAGCAGATAATTGGAAATCCATATGTTCAACCTGTGCTCCATACAATTTACAGAACACTTCAACAACATTCTGTACAGATAACCATCATACCTGCATTTTAGAGAAATCTTCAAAAGGGTTCCCCTATTCAACTTGTATTGAAATATCTTTGAGTAAAATTACGATGAATGCTATAAAGGTCAGTGACTTACTGAGTATAAAAGTAAAAAATGCCCCCTCCATCAGTGACCACATTTGCTGTGATCAATGATAAAAGAACAAAAAACGCGATAATCCTAAATGCAAGCAGCCAAGCCGGATGGATTGTTTTCACACAAGTATTCCAAGCTTCATCTTTGTACAAAAAGCCTGGTTTTTCTTGCTGATTTTCTCTCCTCTCCGATTCCTTAGACCCTTCATTTTTCCATATTAGAATTGCTGCTAAAACCATAGATATTAAAATAAAGAGAGCGCAAAGGAAGAATCTCCAGTTCAACCAGTAACCCGGTAAGGTTGTATCAGCAGTCATGATTGGCTGCCAAGTATGCGTATGCTTTGAGGATCCTGATAAGAAACTCAACAAATTACTCAAACTTGCTCCACTGATCATCATATTTTACGACTAGATTCAGTTTTGAAAATCAAAGCAAATTAGATGTAGCTGTAAGTTCCAACTTCCAAGATATTAAGATAAGATTTCACATTTTGCTAAACAGGTAAATCACAAAAAAAAAAAAATCTAAACCCAGCCATTGCAAGAAACCCATCGACGTAGAAAAAAAAAAGGGACCACAAGAATCAAATGAAGTGGGATAAATTTGCTAAAATATTATTGTGGGGATTTCAGATGTAGATGAAATAAAGACTCCAAGCAAGGAATAAATAAAATAAAAACTACCAGCAAGCAAGGAATGAAGGATGCTACTACAATAAATGAAAAAAAAAAATGAAAAAAAAGAGAGATTCTTTGCTTTATATGCAATTTAGTTTTTATTAGATCAGAAGAGACAAGCGTCTTTGAAACTTACAGCTGAGGGATAGAATCAAGAAGATTCTTAATTTGCTTATTTCTCCTCCCTATCCTCCTATTCTCTATCCGCACACATTCTGTAAGGACATGACATAAACAGCAGCAACGTAAAGGAAAATCAGTTGGTAGTTTTTGCTTTGCAACTAGTCTCCTGTCTTTTTAATGGTCAGGGGGTGGGGCAGCGTATGGAGAATCGCAAGGCGGTGATCGGAAGAGACAAGATTTTGATTGATTTAATTTTTTTTCTCGATCTAATAATAAACATAATACTCTAGAGGAAAGAAACCCGGCACATTTAAGTTGTGATTTTAGTAAATTATGTTTTAGTCCCTAAAATCTGAAGCTAATTATAACTTTGCTCGTTTATTTAAAACCAGCATTGTAGAAGGTATAGAGAAATTAGAATCAATATTTCTTCAATAAATTGTGTTATTGAGAAAAATATTAAGAATCAAGTTACAATCAATTCCAAAACTTGGGAGAAAATTAGTAGATTTGATAAGAGGATTTATCACGAAATTATTCATAAATCCCACTATTATGTGAGAAAGGGGAGTACAATCCTTGACATATTGAATAATTTGTAAGTTTAGGGACTAATGTATAATTTACTCTTCTAACTCTAGACGGATCCGACCACCGGACCTCCTGGTACGAGCAGGTAAGGGAAGATACGAGTTTGACACGTTTTCTTTTTCTTGTTCTCGTGGAAATAATAGAACCACAAGTAAATACAGCCATTAGAATCCTTTTTGGCATAGAACTCCATTTTTTTATATAGTTTAATAAATATTCTTCGTCATAAATAATTTAATATTCCCTGTTTTTTTTTTGCTTTACATTCGGGGACAGCGGAACATTTATTAAGAGCAAAAAGGATAGGCTACAAATACACACGAGAGGCATTCGGCTGAGGAGGAGGGCTGCACTTGCCATGCAATAGCATTTGCCTTGCGAGCAAGAAAGGCTGATGAGCACACCAGACAGATCCTTCTTCTATTTTCATTTTTTATCGAGCTTCCCTGCTATCAGATCAATGGATAGTGACCCCGGAGGGGCTGAGGTTTCTAGCTCTTCAAAGGATTCGCTATCATAGTATTCATCATCACTATACATGTCATCTTCAGAAAATTTTTCACTATGAGAATCATCTTCAAATGTTGAGATTGAGTTGCTGCTACCATCTTCAGTAGACATAACTAAAGCAGGGTAGGAGTGTTCCGTGGCCTGCGAAATACCCTCAAACTCCTCAACTTTTCTCAAAAGAGCATCAGGACCCATATCAATCTCATCTAGCAAAATTGCCTTGTTTGACTCAAGTGCACGCTTCCACAGGAGCATCATTTTAGGGCTTGAGCTCACTATTTTGGCATCAGAGTTATCACAATCATCATCAGACTTGCCTGAAAATATCAGTGAAATAAACAAAAAGGAGATATTAGAGCTGTAACATTGTGAAATTAGCTCCTAGTCATGTAGGATTACTATTATTAAGTTCAGGGGAACAAACAGACAACGGCAAATTAGCCACATTATCAAGCAACAATGTCAATCGATTGTTGTGGCTTGAAAAAGGATTGAGATGCATTTCAAAGATACAAAAAAGTTGAAAACGACCTCCTAAAATGTGGAGAAGAAACAAAATACCAAGTGAATCCAGATTCCAATGTTCACCAGCAGTTTGTGGCTAGTCAACCAATTCTATGGTTGCTCGATAATTAAATGCACGTCTGATCATTATTTGCAACTGGGGAGGGGTAAAAACGGGGAACAAAACAGATTGCAAAAAGAGGAGAGAAACTGCATAAGTGGGCTCCTCCTCCCTAAATAATATGATGCTTTCAGCAACGCAGTTTCTAGGAAACTGCTTTCTGACAACAATTGATTTGGACCTCTTTGAATTTTTCAATAACAATTGCCTGCCAGATCAAGTGGGACAGAGCTTTTCCTGTAATTAACTAAGTTCTAGTGGCCATAAGAATTTTCCTAGATATTGCACACCTTGAAATCATCCTGATATTCAATTACTGTTCATGAGATTCACTATCTTCAGTCATGGCTGTGATATGTCCCAACTTCCACGTACCAATTATCTGAAAAGCTACCTTTACAGCATTTTGTTCTCCTATCTAACAATTACACAGCCAACAGAATCAGTTGAGAGTTACACTGAGATAGGACCATGAATCAAGGCTTCCAATTTCAGTCAATATGCAAATCACGTATTCCAAAACTACTGGTTGAGATGAAAATTGATTAAGGCTTCCAATTTTAGTCTAAACCAGCCAACATATTCGCGATACGCTGCTGCAGGTAGGATTAAAAGTTAACTTTTAATGCAAAAAAAGGAATGGACAAGCATTGTTAATGTGTTTTCTAGCATCATGAAAAAATTTCATTGTGAATAAAAAAGTTGATGTGTATTTTTAATAAAATAAATAAAAAATTATATGCAGTTCTTTTTTTAAAAAAAAACAAACACATTTAAGATAGTGATGATGAATTGAAGGCCAAAAAAATAAGGTTGAGTGCTTGGCCTGCAAGTCAGGCCCATATGCTTTGCCTTCTTTTTCTTTGATAGGGCGGATGATTGTCCACCTCATTTAAAAAAAAAAAAAAAAAACAAAGTAGACAAAATGTCACCAACTATGGTAGAAGAAGCATTGTCTACCTTAATAGATTCAGACCACCTGAAAGTTAGGTTCCGATTTATTTTACCTAAAAAATCAATTTTCAACTCATTTTTTACCTGAAAACACCTTACAGACCTCAACTGACCCATTTCTAGTCCCAAATCTAAAAGTGTTCAAAAGAATTGTTCCATCTGTAATATTTGCATTATTTAACTTAAACTCAACTTATTAAAGTCAAATAATATGAATATTACAGATGATAGCAAATTCAAAAACCCAATAAATGGATATCATGGGTCAGGTTTTTAAAACCCAAGCAACTCAACCCAACTCGTATATCCTCTTTTTCTTTTGTCTTTATATTTGATAGTTTATGAATTCAATATTTATTTTTATTTTATTTATAAATGATTGGGTTCCAAAGTTTTTGTTAGTGGTTTCCTATTAGACTTCTTTATAAATGATTTGGTTCCAAAATTTTTGTTAGTGGTTTCCTACTAGACTTCTTTAACGTAAAAAAAGGCATGTCTCTTTGCTAGAGAGGAAGGGAAGGTAACTACAATGGTGCAAAGTATGAAAATTAGACATAACATTGAGGTACCATGACACCATGACACCTACAGTCTATGTTGTACTTCTGCCTCTAAATACAGACTCATTAGAATTAGCAATATAAGCTCAACTGGTAAATATTTGTAATGTCCACAAAAACTTTACTCCAACCTTATATATTCAATCGCCCAAGTCCAAAAAATAATTGAATGAAATGGGTTTACATTTTGTAAGATATCAGATGTTTGGTTGAAAAGAATTATGTACCCAAACCCGACCCAAGTATATCTATGAACATCCCTACTCAAATCAGCCTAATCGATCGAAATGCTAAACTGAATAAAAAAAATTTTTGAGCCCCGATCTATTTTTAGGCAAGATAAGTGATAAAAAACACTTGAATGAAACTCCTCTTGTCAAATGGAATCCATGACACCAAGAACAACTTTTTAAATGCCGAAATGTGACCAAACAACAATTTCTCTCTCCTCAACCATTTTCCAACAACTTTTCCTCTCCTCTCTCAAACTCATAGACTAAAATGTAACTAAAATAAATTTTTGGATCAAAACTTAAAATCCTAAAACTAAAGGAACCATAAAAAATTCAATGTAGAATGTGGACTAAAACATATTTTTTATGCAAATTTGAGATTGGCCATGCAAGTTTGACGGTTTTTAGTTTGGTTCCTTTTCTTTTAATTATGTCCTTATGCTATAAATTCAAATAATATCTAATTAAGTTTGCCTCTAATCAAGCTCTGAAATCTATATAAAAAAACCCTTAAATTGAATATAATAAGGGAAGAAACTATCAACTCACAAAACACCAAAAAAAACTTCACTTTTGAAATCCATGGTGAATTGTGAGAGAAGCCACAATTCTTTAGTTTTTTGGTTAGTTTAGTCTCATTTCATTTATTTGTGTCCTTGTGCTACAAATTTAAACTATATCTAATCAAGTTTTGCCAATAATCAAGCTCTGAAATTTGGAGAGAAAAAACCCTTAAATTCTCAAGAAATTCTTGACTCACGAAACACTATAAACAGCATATGCAAGGATGCAATTGAGTAAAAAAAGTTTGGTGACCAAAATAAAAAAAATAAAAAATCCCTGTTGAAATCCACATAAATGTGAGAGAAGCCACAATTCAAAACACCACAATAAAACCACCACAAGATTTTATTTTTTATTTTTTGTAATATGCAAATCACATGTTGCAAAACTCCAGGATAAGAAAAAAATTGATCAAGCCTGAGAAATTGCTGTTGCAAAGTCTAGTATCCTTGTTCAAGTTAATAGGCAATATCAGTAGTTGTCTTCCAAAGTCATGCAAATGCAATGTGGCTACTCCCTGTCTCCTCTCTAACACATACCTGAATCATCAGAACCGCTTGCAATATCTAATTCAGCAGGAAATGAAATGGAAGGTTGAGCTTCTGGATACATTGATTTCCAATCTTGTCCCCTCCACATCAGTATCTGCTCATCATCAAAAGACAACAGCACACAAGGGACCAAATCCTGTCAAGAGATGAAAAGGGTTTAGGAAACTTCAACCACATTATCCAGAGGCCAGAATAACTAGGACATGCTGTAGAGTAAGGAATTCAAACATGAGTAATCGATGTTCAATATTCAACATATTTTTCTACACTTACACAGCACGCTGTAAATTCATTGATGCTCTAATAAGTGCCCTACATCCATATGACCATGTCCATGTCTTTAAGAGGTTTGCCAACTCCATTAGAACAACAAGATTCAAGAAAAAAATTCAATGCCACTAATTTATCAACTACAGACAAGCATAGTGGATGAGGAAAAGCTTTCATGCAATGAGCAACTCCAACCAATGAGAAGATTGTCAGCTTTGCAACCCTGATTCAAGCCCCCAAATTGAGCGGCATGGATAGGCTGAAGCTTTCATACAGGTCCTATTCTCTATGACTAACAATGAGGTTAAGACCGTATATTAATCCTACTGAAAAATAGAAAAGAAAATAAAAGGTCCTCGTTATGAAATTTAGCAAAGTAATTCACAAAACTTGGTTCAATTATTGAGTGCTATCACATGATCTTACAAACTTCATAGCTATCACACAATGGTTCACAACGATTTTAATGCTTGACAAAAGCAACTTTTTTCTTTCGAAGCAGAAAGAGATGCTTCCAATGAAAAGCTAAGAAAACAGGCATATCAAAGAAAATCTGATCCTGTTTTAATTCATAGCCAAATTAATCAGCCAACTATTCATATTAGATTCCCCTTTACATATGATTAGTTTGCAGGAGGTTTCCATGTAAAAGTCCTCTTTCCAGTTTTTATCATATTTTTTTTCAGTGCGTACATCTTGCCCCTAACTTTATATGCAACAATGTTTTTGCTTTCATTGATTACCTTAAGCTTAGCACCCAACTTCTTGTAATCACTAGGTTCCATCCCTTTGCAGTCAACCTTCACCAATGGACTTCCTTCAAAAGCAGTCCTAACATCTCTTACCAATGTAATGTACACTCCATTTTTTGCTGCAATTTGAATAACAATGTAAGATATTTGTAAAAATTACTTGCGAGTGAAAAAAAAAAGGAGGAGGAAGGGAGGTGCTATTGAGTTTCAGTGATGAACACATCAACTTTGTCTATAAAAGGTGCATGCATATTAGTACACTCCTCCCAACAGAAAAAGTTAAGTGTTTATGAGGCATCTGCAAATGTCAGATATCTTGAGAAAACCAGATGCCTCAGAAGAGAAATCAGAACACAAAAAAAATGTAAAATCTAAGACAAAGTAACATAATAATAACTTTTTTTTTATTAAAAAACATAATAATAACTTTTACTTCTAAAAATTCTACATTAAGAAGACAAAAATTCATATATGTATGGGAAGTGGAGTGCCATAGCCATCATTGCACCATTCCTGTCAAACAAGAATAAATTTATTTTGCTATTTTACACATTCAGAAACTTATTACATATAACAAGGGCAACAAAGTAGCTAGGACATTCCAATATGAAAGATGAAATGGGTTATTTACCTAATTTACATATCGGCAGAAGATTCTTCCCTTTCTTCCGAAATTCATCTGCTTCAGCTTTCGTCAATCCTTCAGGAGCTTCTTGAATAAGTTTTGGGTAGACCGGAGCAGCTGGTTTCCAGAGCATTACCGGGTATTGCGGACGAGTTCGGTAGTTGTAATTTCTGCCACGAAAAAGATAAACTACGCCACCAACTCGGTGGATGATCTTTCCTCCAGTTTTTTCCTAGCATCAGAATAAAACAAAATGCATAGTATCAGGCACTAATTACTTGCAAAGTTCATAGCAATGTGCTTAAACTGATATTGCATAGCATAACAACACTGACACTCAAAAACATAAGTACCTCCAAATGCCGGCAAACATTATCCATATCTACAGTGGGAACACCCTTACAACGAACTTTACAAACCCGCCTTCGCTTCCAATGTGAGTGTACTAACTCCAACATATTATGAGTCAATCCATCCCTCCCTGGGTGCCCGCCCACCAATTCAAATCAATCAATCCAAATGCAATACTGACAAATAAATGCTATGAATATCATGTTTTAAGAAAGAAACTCACCGAGATTAACCTGTCTATTATCAGACAAATGAGGCTTAATAAGCATTTTAATCTCCCATGTCTTCAAAGGTTCCCCGAGTATCTCCTCCCTTGATTTCCCTTCCTCTGGAAACTTCCCGAACGGGTAAGGCCCGGGCATTTCCACATACTTGACCCCTTTTTTACCTGCTGGAGGCGGATTAAACGAATCGAAAACCGGAATCTTCTTCTTGCTGGTTTTCAAGGGGGGTTTGCCAGTCCAAGGTCGCGGCATTGTGGGTGGCGCAAAGGGCAAGAAAGCCGGCTCCCGGATGGCCAGTGGCTTCACTTTAGGAGTCTCTGAGTAGCTGAATTGGAACTCGAATGGAGCCCCCGGGAGAAGATAGGATACACCGGAGTCACCAACAAGGACAGAGCGGTCACCGTCTGACGCGATGACCCCACCACCATCTTTAACGGGCTTGTAGTATTTGGTTCGAAGATGGGGGATTTTGAATGCAGGGTTGGCAGAATTTTTGGATTTTTTGAGAGGAGGAGGGTATTTGGGGATGGGAATGGGAGGTGGAGGAGGAGGAGGAGGAGGAGAAGAGGAAGCAGTTGGGTCCTTTCCGAGTGGAAGCGAAGAGAAGAGGTTAAGACCTGGCGTTGGCAATGAAGCCACAATCGCCATGGATTATCTCTTCAAGAGATTAGATTACCAGAGAAATGGAGAGGTTTTTCTTGGTTTTTGTTCTCCGTTGCTGCGACCTGCAGAGTGGAAGATAGAAAGCGAGCCAAGATATTATTGTGTCAGGATTTTATATATTTTAAAAATTCGTTTAAAACTTGGGCCTTTCATTTTATTTTTCCAATTAATTATTGCTTTTTATTAAAGAAGAATAAAATGAATAAAAGAGAAATACATAAGACTGTGATTAAAAAAATTTAAGAAAAAAAATAATGCAGACATTACTAAAGGTTTTTCAGCAGCAAAAAAGTTAAATAAGGTATTGGTTGATTTATTAATGTGAACTGATTGATTTAATAGATTTAAAAATAATAGAAAGAATAAGTTGTTCCAGTTTCATATTGTTATGGATTCCTGATTATTGCATGAGAACAGATACATCTTCCAAGTTTAGTATATTTCTACTAGAGCTTCTCCCATTTCTTTTTCATATAATATAATGATGCAAATCCACTAGAGCTTCTCCCATTTCTTTTTCATACAATAATACAATAATGATGCAAATAAAATAATTATTAAAAATATAATTTGATTAAATAAAAATTTAAAATAATTTTTGTTTTTAAAATATTAAACCGGTAATATATTAGATTGATTCAAGTTAACTTGTCAAAATTATAATGCTAGTTACGAGATTATAATAACTCTCAAAGCAAATTAAAACAAATTTAAAGTATAATTCTCAATTAATATAATATTAAAAAATAAAATTAAAAAAATTATTAAAAAAATAAAAAATTCAAGCCAAGTTAAAATACCAAAATCATAATCCATGTTATAAAATCAAGATAATTTTATAAAAAGTAAATAAATTATGAAATTTAATTTTCGATAAACTATGATGAATTTGAAAAAAAACAATAATAAATTATGAAATTTAATTTTTGATAAACTATGATGAATTTGAAAAAAAATCAATAAAAAAAACATCAAAAAACAATATTAGTCAACTAAAATTAACATGTCAAATTTATAACTTGAATAGTTTGAAAAAACTAAAAAAAGTAAATTGATTTTACCTAGTTAATATTATAAACTTATAATATGAATGAAATTAAAATAATCACTTTTAAAAAAATAAGTCCAAATCCAATTTTTTTTTTTGACAAAACTCAACTCAATTCTAAATTAATAAGGTAAATTAGATTGGGTTTAAAAACAATACATAAGATCACTCAAATTTATGTCTAGTTTAATAACAATTAGTAGGTAAAATATATTTTCATATTTATAGTTTCATTGACATTCCATTTGTACCCTTATGATTTAAGATTTCCTAATTGTACTCCTATAGTTTTTTGAAATTCTCAATCTTGTTCTTTATTACTGAAAAATTAACAAAATATTACTTTTATTCATATTTTTATTTTAGTTTCTTTCTTTCCTCTCAGGTTTTTGCATATGATAACTCATAAAAACAAAAACTAGATAAATAAAAATATAACATTGATGAATTGACAGGGAAAAATAAAACTCTCTATGATGGGAATCGAGAGGTCCATCCCACACCACACTATATAGCTCAAGATCGGCCACGTGTTTCGGTGAAAAAAAAAACTGCATAAAAAAGTTATAAAGTCTCTTTATATTATATAATATTCATTAATAAAAAAAAAGGGCAATGATACTAAATATTCTTAAAAGTTTCTAAAATTAATTGATCCTGGCTATCATGAAATATAGTGCGAAAACTGAAGGATATTAGAAGGAGAAAAGAATAAAAAGCAATCTTAAATAAAAAAAAGAAGGCAATTTATACAATGATACGACACCAAGGGCCCAAATTTGTTTAACCCTATCGATTAAGCAATGACCCAATTATAATATATATATATATATATATATACACACACACA
>NW_011499988.1:505184-505994 GCF_000495115.2 Populus euphratica
ATATATATATATATATATATATGTTGTGGGGCTTGAACTTGGTGTATGTAAGTTTTAAAATGCTGTACTTACCATTTTTTCTATTCATATGCTTTATATGTTGTGACATTGATAGTGTTGGGACTTTGGTAAGGTTGGCTAAGACACAGTTGCCAACCATGATCAATTCGTTATCATTGATTTTACCAAATATGTGTTTGGTAATAAGATAGAAGTGATTTTTTATAAGAAATATATTAAAAAAATATATTTTAAATTTTTTTATATCAATACATTAAAATTATTAAAAAAAATAAAAACTAAAAAAAACTTTAAAAATAATAAAACACATCATAAAGTGAAATACTCATCCATAAAAAAAATCATCAAGAAAGTTAAAAATTAAGACGATGTTTGTTTTCTGAAAAGTAGTTTTCGAGAAATTATTTTCCAAACTTTCCTATATTTATTTGTCATTAGAAAAGTTGATCAACGAAAAACATTTTCTGGTCAATGGAAAATACTTTTCAGTCAAAAAAAATTTGGCTGGATTTTCAGGAAAATATTTTTTTTTCAGTGTTTATTTTTTGGAAAGTGGTTTTCAGGAAATCAGTTTTTAAACTTTCTTGTGTTTGTTTGCCATTAGAAAAGTTGGTCAACATAAAATACTTTCCAGTAAAAAAAAATTTAGTTGTTTGTTTGCCATTAAGAAAGTTGGTCAACATAAAACACTTTCCAGTAAAAACAAATTTGCTTTGGTTTTTAAAAATGTGTTTTCCTGAAAAATTTGGGCGGAAAACACTTTTTAAAAGTTGTGAAAAATTTAGAAAT
>NW_011499988.1:506444-516784 GCF_000495115.2 Populus euphratica
ATTTTACATAACATAACTAAATACTGAAAAATATTTTTTAATTTATTTTCTATAATACTATTAAATATTAAAAAATAATTTATTTTTTAAAAATTTACTCTTTTTTTTAATTTATCTTCTTTTTAAAATAACTTTTCTACTAACAACCAATCATCCGTAACGCTAATTAACTTTCCGTCAAAAGCACGATCTTCGTAGACAACGGTTTTCTGGCGAGTGAAAATGGACGGCTATAAGTGAAGTGGTAAAGGGTACTCACGCTTGGATTAAAAATCTGCGTAAAATTTTTAGATTTAAACTAGACTAGTGGCATGCATGGAATGAGTTGCTTGCCGGCTCAAATCTTTTCTAATATAAAAATGATGATATCACTTTTAAAAGAGTAAAAATATTTGGTATCCGAAGCAGTAATTCAAATATATTAAATAAGTTTGGAAAATTTAATAATATAATTTTAATAATTTTAATCAAAAGCAAAAAAAGATGACAATAACCAATAAAAAAAATATTTATCAATATTAAAAAAGATATCCTCTATTTTTAATAAATAAAAGTTAAAGGATAATTGTTTTAAAAAAAGGATTAGAAAACCTGATTATAATTAGCATGCAAACTAGCGGTTTGCTAGTGAGCTTGGAATAATTCCAAACAAAAAAACAAAAAGAGAATATAACAATGAAGGTCAAGTACTAAGAAAATTAAACAATAAAAGATAAATCTAGAAAAAAAAAATTAAAACAAACCTAAGTCAATTAGAGTTAACTTAATTATCTTGTAATTCAAGATATAAGATACGAATAACTTCATAGAAAGAAAAACGATAACAATATTGAATCTAAAAGATTAGAAAACCTGATTATAATTAGCATGCAAACTAGCGGTTTGCTAGTGAGCTTGGAATAATTCCAAACAAAAAAACAAAAAGAGAATATAACAATGAAGGTCAAGTACTAAGAAAATTAAACAATAAAAGATAAATCTAGAAAAAAAATTTAAAACAAACCTAAATCAATTAGAATTAACCTAATTATCTTGTAATTCAGGATATAAGATACGAATAACGATAACAATATTGAATCTAAAGGCTTAGTAATGTCAATAATTAAAAAAAAATCTAAAAAGAATTGAAATTAAATGAGGTTGATCATGAAATTTGTGACTTGGATCATGAATCAGGTTACCCACAAAAAGCAAACCTACAAAATTTATAAAGAAAAATTCTCAATCATTCAAAATTAAAAAAATAAAACAAATAGTAATCAAAAGAATATGAGGACTAAATCTAGCATAAAAATTAAATATATAAAAAAATGAGGGATAAAATTGAAAAATGACATAAATAAAGAAAAAGATAAGAACAAAAAAATAGTAATAAAAAGAGTAAAAATTAAATTTGATATAAAAATTAAAGAAAATAGTATAATAAAGGATGTAATTGAAAAACAAAATAAATCAAGAAAGAAATAGAAAAAAGAACAATAAAAAGAATGACAACAAATATGATAGATAAAAAAAATTAAAAAAATAATAAAATCAAAAAATAATTTTAATTTTATAGATTATTTTAGATAAAACAAATAAAAATAGAAAAATATAAACCAAATCCAAATGAAAATAAAATTGAAGGGCTGTTTCAATAAATTGAAAGGCTTGATGCAAGAATTAAAAAAGGAAGAAAGAAAAAATTATAGGTGCCAAACATGTGGTTCATTCTATACACTCGATTCTCAAGTATTAAGAGGCTGTTGGGGACATTCAAATGCCTCTTCTAAAGTTGATTATTTTTAATAATATTTATATTTATTTAAATATTAAATTATCTTGCAATGAACTTGATATAATAATAAAAAAATCATGATGAATATACAAAAAACTCCTTGAAAGCCAGTTCAACAAATTTTGCTTTCAAAAATACTTTAGTCATTTTACTGATTTGAAAAGGTAGAAAAAGACTAAAAACCTCCTATATTTCATTTCATTTTTTTTTTATTTCAAGACTAATTAAGTCATTTTACTACAAAAAAAAGTAAAAGATTGACATTCCCATTCAATTTGATAATATCAATTGAACCACATAAAATAAAAGAGTATTTCGCTCCTTCATCTTTCATTATAGTTTCTTATTTAATTTAAAGTTTATTTAATATTGTGAAGTGGTTATTTTTTAAAAATTTTTTTATTTAAAAATATATTAAAATATTTTTTTTTTAAATTTTTAACATTAGTATATCAAAATAATCTAAAAATAAAAAAAAATTATTTTAAAAACATTCTAAAAACAATTATGTATATTAATAAATTACATATTGTGTTACGAGATAGAATAAAAAAAATTAAATTATTTTAAAAACATTCTAAAAAACAATTATGTATATTAATAAACTACATATTGTGTTACGAGATAAAGGCCAGTCTCATTGGCAAGATAAGTGTGCAAGGCAAGTAGGCCAATGAAATAAGATATTAGGTATATCAAATCAACTTTCTTTTCAGCAAGTCAAAGCAAAACAATTCAAATCTTGTTCAAGAGAAATGTAAGTTACAAGATAAAGTGATAAAGTATTGTGTTATTATATTGAAATATTATTCTTATTCTTATTTATTTATATGATAGTCTATCATTATAAATATGTACTTGATGATTTTTTGTTTTAATCTAGATTCACCTTACTTTGTAGAATAGCTTTTTAACATAATTACAGTATCTGGTATCTAACTAAAATGAGCTGAACACAATTATTTGATTAAATCTATTGTTGAAATCCAACAACATAATTCATGCCAATAAAGATTACTTTATTACAGTGATATAGTCTTTGATAATTATTGAGATATATATATATTGATACCTATAAAACTCATAAAAAAGTAGTCTCAAGGTAGTTTGAAGATTTTTTTAATTAAAAAAATATCAAAGTATTTTCCACAATGATTTTGGCCTTCAAGAGAGTTGAAAAACAATTTTAATTTTATAAATTATTTTAAATATAATAAATAAAAATTAAAAAAATATTAATCAAATCCAAATAAAAATAAAATTAAAAAAAAGAATTGCTTCAAGAAATTGAAAGGTTTGACGCGAGAATTGAGAAGAAAAAAGAAAACAAATGAAAATAAATAAAAAGTTGTTAGCGCTAAATATACTGTTTATTCCATACTCATGTCTCTCAAGTAATGAGGGGTTGTCGGAAAGATTACAACACTGTCTTTAAAATTTAAATTTTTAATAATATTTATATTTATTAAAATATCAAATTATCTTGTAATAAATTTGATATAACAAAAAAAATCATGATAAAAATACAAAAAAAAACCCATTAAAAGCCAATTCAACAAATTTTGCTTTTAAGAGTATATATATAGATGAAAATATTAATATCGTAATGACTGGATATTGCCGATATTGTCCTATCATCTTTATGCTGAAAAGTGGTTGTTTTGTCGAATGTATATTACTTGCAACACTCCTATATGTGGAAGTATGGAGAGAACATATTCAGTATAAGAAAAAGATTCCTATAGTAACTCACTCATGGACTGTGATATTTTTGTAAATCTTGAGGATGATTTTGTCTCATAATTTAAGAATTTGTGTCAATTAGCTTAATTTATCCTCTGTTTTTTTCCAATATATTTTCACAAGTAGTCTGATAAAAGGGCTGGATTACCGGATGACAGCAATATTGACATGCTCGGCGCAGGCTAGGAATGCCAGTGGTAGCTGTACAGCAATAACTCAACGTATCGTGACTTAGTTTATTCGCCAAAAATGGAAGACTCAAGATTTAACTTCACAAATTTATTATCGGACGATCGATCAATGTATTAGTGCAGGCAATACAATTGTCCCATTCTTCCTCTATCTGTATAATTTTTCAAAATTGTTTCTTCCAGCTCCAAAATCTCAAACCCCATCTGCTAGAGCTAGCATGCAAGCACATGCACAGGTCAACAGCAAAAGGGAAGTTCGAGTTATATTGTGGGATAAAAGGAAAGAAAAACTGGCAAGGTAGATGTGAGACATTAAGGAAGGAGCAGCTTGAAAGGAAATAAATAATGGGATGGGAAGTAGCATGAACAAGGAGAGCACAGAAAATGGGAGCGAACCCTTCTCCTTGTCAATTATTCTTACCTTCTCTGATCAGCGAAGCCAAATGCTAAGATGCCTCCTTTCCATCTCCATACACTCTTCTACAGACCTACCCTCCTTCCTGTTATGGTAAAACAACTTGATGCACTCTCACTCTCTCTCTCTCATGAATGATAGAGCTGCTCAACAGAGGTGGAGTAAATAACAAAGAAAACAACACATGAAACAAATAGGCATAGTCAGTTCCATTTACTTACCATCATAGAAATTTGGACCACTCTCCCTTAACCTCAGATATTGAGGCTGAAGTTTCCAAGGGTTGTTTTTAGTAGCATTAAACTAATCTGAAATCAAGAAAAGTATGATCAGATAGGAATTCTTTAAAGTAAACGATCAGACAGAAGTGCTAATTATCCTAATTAAGTAGGTCAACAGACAAAATTGATTTATTGTAATCTGTGGCAACAGCCTTATGGAAAGTACATTATGTACGCATAATGAGACTATGCACCTCATTACATTAATTGGCATAACTCATACGTTAAAAACATGTCTAAAGCCTATAAATTCTTACCAATCTATAAGAAGACCCACGTACTTCTCTGTGCTTCTCCTCTCTCTCGCTCTCGCTCTCTCTCTCTCTCTCTCTCATGCACAGGGAGACACAGACAGCCATAAGCACCTAGCAAGCTAGTCACCTACTTCTCATGCACAGGGAGACACAGACAGCCACAAGCACCTAGCAAGTCACCTACTAAAATGTTAACATTGAACCATCTCTTTGATCCTCCGGATCAGATTTGCTATGTACAGTGTGGTTTTTGTACCACCATTTTACTTGTAATGCACTGCATCTGCATAGAGTTTCACTAAATATTAATATCCCGTGCAACTTTTAATTATCTTGTGTTCTCTCTCTCTCTCAAATGCTGTAGGTAAGTGTTCCATGCAGCAGCTCATCCACGTTGGTGACTGTGATATGTGGGCACTGCTCCAGCCTCCTCTCAGTCAACTTGACGAAAATCGCTTTTCTCCCTTTCAATCTCTTAACTTCTCTCAGCCATGATCATGAGGTATATTACTTCTCAATTGATCAGGTTCTATTAATTAAAATATCCAAGCTGTTAGTTTTTTCTTCTCGATCTTCCCCTTTTTTATTTTTCCTGAGAATTTATTAGTAGCTAGCTTAATTTATTAGCATATTGAAGTTCTTTTATGTCGTCCAGTGGATAAATCTTTGAACTTGTTTTTCCCTCCAGCAAAAACAAATGCATAGTCCAGACGAAGTCAATGCTCAAAAAGGCTTAGACACGCAAAGTTCATTCATTGTAATCGCTTCTGACAATGATGAAGATATTGATAAAGTTAATCCAGTGAATCGTGTCATTAATAAACGTAAGTTTAACAAATTTATCGAGCCATATTATAGTAAATTTCTTGTTAATTAATTTTTTCTACTTAATTATTAGCTAATCAATTGAACTATTTATCTCTACAGCCCCGGAGAAAAGACAGAGAGCACCATCGGCTTATAACTGCTTCATCAAGTAAGCAATATTAGTTAAGATATTATATTAATTAGTACATGATCGATTTAGCCTTGATATATTACTATGTTCTTACAAAAATATATTCAGCAGAGAAGAGATTAGAAGGCTTAAAACTGAAAATCCAAACATGGCCCACAAAGAAGCCTTCAGTACAGCTGCAAAAAATGTAAGTTAATTTTCTGGAGTAACCAATAATTAGCTAGCTAGGTAGATTTCTAAAACTCAATCATGCACTGAACCAAATCGAGGGAAATGAAAACGAGCTAGTAAATTTCGTCAAATTACTCAACTGATTTAAAGTAACATATTGTATTTTAATTCAAATTGATCACGTTTAACTCTTTTCAGTGGGCCCATTGCCCCCATGTCCACTACAAAGATGATGGAGAGACCAATGGCTTGGAAGAGGAGAACAGCACATGGTCCTCTGATGCAGCTGAGGTATATAGCTAGAGTAGCATTATACGTGGAATGTTTTTTATTTCTAGGAATGAAAATATTGTGCAGAACATGGATGACTGATCACGGAAATTTTTATTAGGTTGCTAATAATTGTTAACACACACACACACACACACACACACACAAGAGGAAAAACAGTTCAGTTTTTGAATCACTATTCCAAATCTAGTCACTTTCTAGCTAGCTAATTTCTCCATGTTACTACTACATCTAAAATTTATGAAATAGCCTTTTGGGGTCATTTTGAACGCGCTGTAAAGACTTCTGTGACACTTGACTTTTGTAGTATTTTATGCCACTGAAGTGGATGCATGACTTTCTGTTTGAAACGTTTCAGGTCAACATAGAAAGCAAAGGTTTCCATGAAAGAAAGGTTCCAAGGCATTACATGTGGGCAAAGACACCCTTTGAATGATCGAGACTTCTATAAACTGGAAAAAGAATAAAATTGTTTCTCTTTTAGGGTTTGGGTTGGGTTTAGATCTCATGTCCATTTAAGGTAGATGCTCTCGGGAATGAGATTCACTGCAAGTTGTGAAAGACTGACTGACTATAAGAAACTTAAGGTTTTCAAGGTGTTTAATGATATTGGATCGATGCATGTTCTGTCGCAAGGACACCAATTCACTTGAATGTTGATCTAGCTTGCTGTCTGATAAGATTGACTAGCGAGATTTTCTATAAATTTTCAACTAAACCCATCACTCCTATACTCATCTGTCATCACCAACCTCCTCCTCTCTGGTTTGGATAATGTCTGGTGGAGAACCCTTTCCGTCGTTCCGATGCTCGGTGCAGAGATCACAAAATTACGTCCATCCAAGAAAATTAGTGCAGAGATTTGGCATAACAAGTTACGTTTAAAATTGTTATATTAAATTAAACATATTTTAAAATATAGAGATATGTCAAAATTAATTAATGGTTAATAAACAAGAATTATTTAAAATCTATTTTGCATTTAGGAATCATGTTAAGAAACATGTGACACTTAGGGAGGGGTGAAGTTAAGATTATAAGGTAGGCCAGTTAAAATTAATATAATAAAATATAATATTTGTTTTAATTTATTGTACATGAATATGAATTGTTAAAAAAATTGTATAATTTAATTTTATTCAAATATCTTACTACAGACATATAATGATTTTTGTATAAGGAACAATGTTTGGAGTAATACCAAATTAAATCAAAATAATAAAGTTAATTTCATCTTTATAATGTATCAACTACTTTAATATCTTCATAATGTATCAACTACTTTAATATTGCTGGTCTTTATACATATTAAATATAAACACACAAAATATATATATAAGAAATATTAGCTAAAGCAAAAAATTATTTATGTTTGATAAACTTTTAAATAAAGTAAAAAATAATAAATAATGATTCTTACATATTTATTTTAATTGTACTCGTCGTTTTTTCATAGAATAGAAATCATCGATTATTATATTAATTGTGAATCTTTCAACAATTTCTTTTTCTATATAGACAATGAAATAATTTGTAAGAAAATTATCCTCCATCTGATTATAAAGTCTTGTTTTAACAATCTTCATCGCTGAAAAAACTCATTTAGTAATTTCTGTTGAAACAGGAAGAGTCAAAATAAATTGAATCAACATGTCAACTAGTGGATAAATTATTGATTTTTCTATTTCAAGTAATCATTGATATAAATTAGCAATCGATGACATGTTCTTTTCAATAATTTCTTTTTCTATATAGATAATAAAATAATTTGTAAGAAAATCATCCTCCATCCGATTGTGAAGTCTTGTTTTAACAATCTTCATTGTTGAAAAGCTCATTTAATAGTTTCTGTCGAAATAGAAAGAGTCAAAATAAGCTGAATCAACATGTCAATTAGTGGATAAATTGTTAATTTTTCTATTTCAACTAATCCGGATAAATTGTTAATTTTTCTGTTTCAACTAATCCTTGATATAAGTCAACAATCGATGACATGTTCTTTAACTTTGGATAATTAGTTACATCAAGCTCATAATGCTGCAACTGAAGTTTCAAATGAATTTTTTCTTGGTTAGAAAAATTTTCAGGATAAAACTTGTTAACAAGTAAGCCTATATCTTCAACATTGAATAATTTATAGCAATTTCTGAGATCTAAGGTTGTTAATTAGTACTTACAAATACATTTTTTATCAAGGTTTTATGTTATCATTTTGCACTTGAAGTATCAATAACTCCTTAACTAAAGCATGTTTTATAATAATATATCTAATAATATAGGATACCTTTAATTTGTGGTAAATGTTAATTTTAAATGCAGACCTATTGACACGACTAAAAGATTGATGTCTTCTCCCAAGTGCAGGAGTGTCGAAGTAACAAATAACCCGGCAAGACTAGGGTCGAACCACAGGGAGGTTAATTGTACAAATTATAAATAACAATAATAAAACAACAACAACAACAACAACAGCAACAACAACAACAACAACAACAACAACAACAATAATAATAATAATAACAATAATAATAACAACAATAATAATAACAATAATAGTAGTAGTAGAAATACTAATAATAATAGTAGTAGTAGTAGTAGTAATAATAATAATAATAATAAAGAAAAAGAAGGAGAAGAAGAAGAAGATGATGAGAACTTTGAGATGGAATATTAATGTAATGATTAAACAATGATAATAACAAATGTCAAGGTTAGAGGATCCACTAATGGTATGTCAAACAAGTATAGTATAAACTCTTATTATTCAATTGGAAACCACACACAAAGGAGGTTCCAATCAGATTATAGATTGTTAACATGATTACATTAATCATCTTATTCGATTAATGCTAATACTTGTAAATCTTGTCAAGCATTCATGGTTATAACTTATGTTAACAACAAATCAAGTTCCTTTCATAGCTCAGGTGTTGGTTATACCATACAATATGAGCTATGAAAGTGCTAAGCATTTGTTGTACCAAGTGTTGTACAACATAAATCAAGATTAGTTATTTAACAAGCAAAGTATTAAAGAGTGAACAAGATAACAAATACAAAACATGTTAGTATCAAACATTAAAGTCCATATTAAGTTTACACTATACTTATTCTTACACCATTAGTGTAACCTTTTCACCTTGACATAACTAACTTAGCTAGACATAATGAAAGAAAGAAAAATAGATAAACAAAATAAGAACATAAAAGTTAACTAAGTAAAGGAAAGGAAATGAAAGGCATAAACTTAATATTAATGAAAACAAGATAAAAATTAACTAAGTAAAGGAAAGGAAATGAAAGGCATAAACTTGATATTAATGAAAGCAAAGCATAAGCAATATAAAAAAATACAAAGAGAGAAAGCAAAAACATGATCTTGATCTGGAGACCAAAATGCCTAAATGCATGACAAATGCCTCCTTTTATAGGCCAAAATTGGAAACTATTGATTTGATGACTAATTGATGAGTGGGTGACCAACTCTTGACTTGGTGACAATCCTTATCTTCTCTTGTATGCCCAAAACATCATTGATAACGTTAAAATTAGAGCCAATTGAAAACATCAAAGTTGTAGGAAATTGTCTCAGCTTTCTTGTATAAAAAATTCAGCTCATTTCAACTTTTAGAACTCCAGATATGGACCAAACAGGGAATAGTGCTCGGGCGAGAAGACAGATTCAGACTTCTTTGTTGTTGCTCCAATTTGGACTTGAAACTTGGGCTCCATATGAAAGTTGTAGGCCTATGTCTTACCTTTCTATCCATATAAAGTGGACCTAAATCTGAGATCTACAACTCCATATATGACCCAATTACCGAACAATGTTCCGGTTTGGATTGCACCAGCATCTCTTTTCTCAGTTTGGCCATCTCTTTGTCCGTTCAATTTCAGTTTTTAAAGTCATCAATCAATCCTTTCATTTATGTGATAGGCCTGCATTTAAAATGAACATTTACCACAAATTAAAGGTATCTTATATTATTAGATATATTATTATAAAACATGCTTTAGTTAAAGAGTTATTGATACTTCAAGTGCAAAATAATGATATAAAACCATGATAAAAATGCACTTTTAAGTACTAATCACCCCCTGATTAGTACTTAAAAGTGCATTTTTATCATGGTTTTATATCATCATTTTGCCCTTGAAGTATCAATAACTCCTTAACTACTTCAAGTGTAAAATAATGATATAAAACCATGATAAAAATGCACTTTTAAGTACTAATCACCCCCTGATTAGTATGCATA
>NW_011499988.1:516905-562290 GCF_000495115.2 Populus euphratica
GTTTTATATTATTATTTTGCACTTGAAGTATCAATAACTCCTTAACTAAAGCATGTTTTATAACAATATATCTAATAATATAAGATACCTTTAATTTGTGGTAAATGTTCATTTTAAATGCAGGCCTATCACATAAATGAAAGGATTGATTGATGACTTGAAGAACTTAAATTGCAAGGATAAAGAGATAGCCAAACTTAGAAAAGAGATGTCGGTGCAATCCAAACCGGAACACTGTTCGGTAATTGGGTCATATCTGGAGAGATGACCAAAATTAGAAAAGAGATGTCGGTGCAATCCAAACCGGAACACTGTTCGGTAATTGGGTCATATCTGGAGCTATAGATCTCAGATTTAGGTTTACTTTATATGGATGGAAAGGTAAGACATAGGCCTACAACTTTCATATGGAGCCCAAGATCTAAAAATGCCATTTTCAAGTCCAAATTATTGCAAAAACAAAGAAGCCTGACGCTGTCCTCCAGCCCGAGCACTGTTCAGTATTTTGGCCATATTTGGAGTTCTAGATGTCCAAATGAGCTGAAGTTTTACACAAGAAAGCTGAGACAATTGCCTACAACTTTCATGTTTTCAAGTGGCTCCAATTTTAACGTTATTAATGACGTTTTGGGCAGACAAGAAAAGATAAGGATTGTCACCAAGTCAAGAGTTGGCCACCCACTCATCAATTAGTCATCAAATCAATAGTTCCCAATTTTGGCCTATAAAAGGAGGCATTTGCCATGCATTTAGGCATCTTGGTTTCCAGATCAAGATCATGCTCTTCCTTTCTCTCTTTGTATTTTTTGTAATGTTTATGCTTTGCTTTCATTAATATCAAGTTTATGCCTTTCATTTCCTTTCCTTTACTTAGTTAACTTTTATGTTCTTATTTTGTTTATTTATTCTTTTTTCTTTCATTATGTCTAGCTAAGTTTATTATGTCAAGGTGAAAAGGTTACACTAATGGTGTAAGAATAAATATAGTGTAAACTTAATATGGACTTTAATGTTTGATACTAACATGTTTTGTATTTGTTATCTTGTTCACTCTTTAATACTTTGCTTGTTAAATGATTAATCTTGATTTATGTTGTATAACACTTGGTACAACAAATGCTTGGCTCTTTCATAGCCCATAATGTATGGTATAACCGACACCTGAGCTATGAGAGGAACTTGATTTGTTGTTAACATAAGTTATAATCATGAATGCTTGACGAGATTTACAAGTATTAACATTAATCGAATAAGATGACTAATGTAATCATGCTAACAATCTATAATCTGATTGGAACCTCCTTTGTGTGTGGTTTCCAATTGAATAATAAGAGTTTATACTATACTTGTTTGATATACCATTAGTGGAACCTCTAACCTTGACATTGTTTGTTATCATTGTTTAATCGTTACATTAACATTCCTTCTCAAAATTCTTATCTTCTTCTTCTTCTTCTCCTTCTTTTTATTTATTATTATTATTATTATTATTACTATTATTCTTAATATTACTACTAGTATTATTATTATTATTATTATTATTATTATTATTGTTATTATTATTGTTGTTGTTATTAATGTTGTTGTTGTTATTGTTATTGTTGTTGTATTATTGTTATTTATAATTTGTACAATTAACCTCCCTGTGGTTCGACCCCAGTCTTGTCGGGTTATTTATTACTTCGACACTCCTACACTTGGGAGAAGACATCAATATTTTGGTCGTGTCAGTATCTTATATTATTAGATATATTATTATAAAACATGATTTAGTTAAGGAGTTATCGATACTTCAAGTGCAAAATGATGATATAAAACCATGATAAAAATGCACTTTTAAGTACTAATCACACCCCCCAACCAGCTTATTACTAGTCCCTAGTAATCAAAGCGTTAAAATAGAAAAACAATTTGCATATTCCACAAAGCAAGGTATTCATCATTGAACTTCCATTAATCTATCCAGATAAACAAACTCTCGTTAAATTTATATACCTGCTCAATACCTCTTAACAAGATATTCATAAACCTTTCTTTTGTGCTCAATGTATCAACACATAATTATGGGGCTTTTCTTGAAAGAAAATAAAATTTTTGTTCTAATGTTTAAGGTTAACTTTCTTGGGTTGGGATTATTATTTTTGTCTTTTTTCTTCTTCTTCTTTTTTAAATATATATACATATAATTTAAAAACACCATGCATCTTTAACCCATGTAATGAGCTTTTGGCTAATGACTCCCAAACCAGTTGGTCTTAGGGCATTAGGTGTTAAGACACCCCTACGAGCTTAGTAACTCGGGTCGCAGATACTGATATGTAGATAGTGCAATGTTTGATTCCCTAAAGCTTTTCTCCTCAACCCATGTAACAAGCGTTGGGCCAATAGCTCCCAAGTCAGTTGACTTTAGGGTATTAGGTGTTAAAACACCCCTTCGGGCTTAATTGCTTAGGTTAGGGAGGCTACGAAACCAAACTTATCTACATTTTTATTATCATCATTTTTTTTTCTTTTTCTTTTTCTTTTTTTTTCATGTTTTTCTTTTTTTCTTTTTAATTATATACAATCCCTTTCCCTTAGTTGTTACCTTTAACAAAAGAACATAAATAATGTAATAATCCAATATGCAACCCACAATCATATGTTAAAGTGTGTGTGTGTAAATTAAGGTTTAAGAATACATGTTAAATAAGTATATGAGCAGAATTAAGTGGTAACAATACGAGAGTTTGTAAACCTGAATATTTCAGGAAGTATTATAATAGACCTTGTTAAGAATGGTTACTAAGATGCGTCTCAAGAGTCACTTTAACAAAAGAACTCCTTTACTCTGCCATCCTAGTAACAACAATTATGCACATGCTTTATGAAATGAAAAACAATTTTTTTTTATCAACTACTACCCTCTCCCCCCAACCAAAACGAGACATTGTCCTCAATGTTCTAAGGTAGAAAGATAGAGTATAAAAGATATCACCTGAAATAACGAACACTGACAAAACCTGAAACACACTGAAACAAAAATAAGAAATAACAAAACATAATAATAAAACCAAAAGACACAAAAATTCACAAATGAAGGCTCAAATCCAATCTAAGCTTTTTACGGCTTCCCGTAGATGACCAATTTATGCGACTCATGGAAGGATCAATCACAGGAATGAAAGATTCATTAGGAAAATTATCAAAGTAAGCTTTCAAACGATGTCCATTTTCCTTAAAAGCATTGTCATTCTTTGAATTCTCAATATCACAGGCCCCATAAGGATTGTTCCATCTTGATCTTAGCTCTTTAGGGAATGAATATAGTTGAAAATTATAAAACAAAACTTTTTGACCAGTATCAACTTTTTGACAATTTTCACAAGTTTTGCAGAATGCATGCGTGTCCTTGAACATGGTGGGCCAATAAAATCCATTTTGAAAGATTTTTATAGCTGTCTTTTTTGACGAGAAATAACTTCCACATGCTTCAGAATGACAAAGTTTAATGACACTACTTACCTCATTGTCGGGAATGAATCTTTGAAATATTTGATCAGGACAATATTTGAATAAGTTACGGTCATCACAATAAAAGTTCTTCACTTCGTTCAAAAACTTTTCTTTGTCTTGGGTACTCCAATTAGCTGGCAAATCTCCTAAAGTAAGAAAATTAATATTTTTATCATACCAAGGCATTGGACTAAGAGAAAGTAAGGATTCGTTAGGAAAGTAATCATCGATTGATGTGATATCAAATGTCAAATTTGTTATCATTGTTGACAAAAGATTCACATCAACATTTTCGGTGCTTTTTTCATCCGTGATTTCTTCCTCAGAATAAATCATTTGCAAATCTTCAGATTCATCCAACTCATTTTTACTTAAAGTAGATTCAAGTTGATCATAAACTAATTCATCAATATGATCTACTTCTTGTAAATCATTATCTTTTCCAGGTTGTTTGCAAATGTTGAAAATATTCATCTCCAATGTCATGTTTCCAAATGATAGCTTCATCAGTCCATTCCTATAATTAATCAATGCGTTAGAAGTTGCAAGAAATGGACATCCTAAAATAACAAGAAATGAATTACATGATTCAACAGGTTGTGTGTCTAAAACAATAAAATCCACAGGATAAATGAATTTATCGACTTGTACTAACACATCTTTAATTATTTCTCTAGGCACTTTTATAGATCTATCGGCAAGTAAAAGAGATATAGAAGTTGGTTTTAACTCACCTAGATTGAGACTTTGAAAAACTGAATATGGAAGTAAATTCACACTAGTACCGAGATCAAGTAAGGCTCTTTCAATTTTATGCTCTCCAATAAAGCAAGAAATTGTAGGACAACCATGGTCTTTATATTTCAAAGCATTATTGTTTTGAAGAATAGCACTTACTTGTTCGGCTATAAAGACTTTCTTTTTCACATTCAGTTTCCTCTTCACAGTGCATAGATCTTTCAAAAATTTAGCATAGGAAGGAACCTGTTTAATAGCATCCAATAAAGGTATATTGATCCTTACCTGTTTGAAAATTTCAAAAATTTCAGAGTTGTGATTGACTTTCCTTTGTTTGGTCATGACTTGAGGAAATGGAAGTGCTGGCGGTGAATCAGTCTTTTCTTTGCAATTTTCAGATTCAACCCCTTCCTTACCCTCGGAGATTGACTCATCATCTTTCTCATAAGGTTCAAAAGAGGGTTTTTCAATAACCTTACCACTGCGTAGAGTAGTGACTGATTTGACTTGATCCATGTGTTGGCTTTCAGAACTACTTGCATTTGCATTATATTGCCCTTTGGGATTTTATTGTGGTTGAGATGGAAACTTACCTTTCTCTTGGAAACTGAGAGCATATGTTAATTTTGCAAGAGTATCTTTAAAATCTGTCATGTTTTGAGCAAGTTGAGTATTGATTGTCTTTTGCTTTTCAATGAATGCATGCAATGTTTCCTCAAGATTTCTTCTAGAAGGTGGAGCATAAGGAGGTGCATATCCATGAGAATTTTGGAAATTGTGGTGTGCTTGAAATGGTGGTTGTGAAGTTTGTGCATTGTTGTTCTCACTCTTCCAACTAAAATTTGGGTGATTTCTCCAACCAGGGTTATATGTTTAGGAATATGGGTTGTGGTTGGGCCTTTGGAAACTGTTTAAAGCATGGGCTTGTTCATGGAAACATTCCTTAAAAGAAGGCAATGTTGGACAGTTACTGGTTGAGTGTTCATTTGTTTCACAGATTTGACACACAATGTTTTCAACAGATTTTGATTGACAACTCTTTTTCAATTCTAATACCTCGACTTTTCTAGCTAAAGATGCAAACTTGGCTTGAAGGTCATGATCTTCCCTAAGGTTGTACATACCTCCACTAAATGTATGAGGTAGAGTTTTACTCGGTGCCTCATAAGTACCCGCGGTGTCCCAATTTTAAGCATTTTCAGCTAACAAGTCTAAGTACTCCATTGCTTCATCAGGGTCTTTATCTTCAAAAGTTCCATTGCACATCAATTCAACCATTTGCCTATCTCTAGGTGTTAACCCTTCATAGAAATGTGAAACCAATCTCCATGTTTCAAAACCATGATGAGGGCAAGTACTAAGTAAGTCTCGATACCTATCCCAATATTGGTAAAATGTTTCTCTTGGTTTTTGAGTAAAAGTGGTGATTTGTCTTTTGAAAGAGTTTGTTCTGTGAGATGGGAAAAACTTCTTTAAAAACTGTTGTTGCATTTCATCCCAAGTACGAATAGATCCTAGTCTCAAATTTTGTAGCCATATTTTAGCTTTATCTTTTAATGAAAAAGGAAAAAGCTTTAATCTGATGGTGTTCTTGCTACAATTTGAGTCATTATAGGTGTTACAAACCTCCTCAAATTCCCTTAAATGCAAGTATGGATTTTCCAATTCTAAGCCATGAAAAGAAGGTAAAAGTTGAATAATGCCTGACTTAAAATTAAAATGAGATGCATCAGAAGGAAAAACTATGCATGATGGTGCACTTGTTCTTGTGGGATTCATGTGGTCTCTAAGTGTTCTAGCACGGTTATTCTCATTATTATCATTATGAAGTGATTGATTATCTTCTTCGGCCATATTTTCTGAAAATGATGAGGATACCCTACAAAGTCTACAACTTGATGTACGTGACCACACTCTCATACACGTGTAAGAATAAAATAAAAAGAAAAAGAAAACAAAAGAAGAAGGAAGAAAACAAAATAAAGAGAAACAAAACAAAAGAAACAAAGTTATATACAAGAAAAGTGAAAAGAAAAAATAAAATAAATACTATAATTTGTACAAGAACTTACCTCCCCGACAACGGCACCAAAAACTTGACACGACCAAAAGATTGATGTCTTCTCCCAAGTGTAGGAGTGTCGAAGTAATAAATAACCCGGCAAGACCGGGGTCGAATCACAAGGAGGTTAATTGTACAAATTATAAATAACAATAATACAACAACAATAACAATAACAACAACAACATTAATAACACCAACAATAATAATAACAATAATAACAATAATAATAATAATAATAGTAGTAGTAAAACTAAGAATAATAGTAATAATAATAATAATAAATAAAAAGAAGGAGAAGAAGAAGAAGAAGATAAGAATTTTGAGGAGGAATATTAATGTAACGATTAAACAATGATAACAAACAATGTCAAGGTTAGAGGATCCACTAATGGTATGTCAAACAAGTATAGTATAAACTCTTATTATTCAATTAGAAACAACACACAAAGGAGGTTTCAATCAGATTATATATTGTTAACATGATTACATTAGTCATCTTATTCAATTAATGCTAATACTTGTAAATTTCATCAAGCATTCATGATTATAACTTATGTTAACAACAAATCAAGTTCCTTTCATAGCTCAGGTGTCGGTTATACCATACATTATGGGCTATGAAAGTGCCAAGCATTTGTTGTACCAAGTGTTATACAACATAAATCAAGATTAATCATTTAACAAGCAAAGTATTAAAGAGTAAACAAGATAACAAATATAAAACATGTTAGTATCAAAAATTAAAGTCCATATTAAGTTTACATTATACTTATTCTTACACCATTAGTGTAACCTTTTCACCTTGACATAACTAACTTAGCTAGACATAATGAAAGAAAGCAAAATAGATAAACAAAATAAGAACATAAAAGTTAACTAAGTAAAGGAAAGGAAATGAAAGGCATAAACTTAATATTAATGAAAACAAAGCATAAAAAATACAAAGAGAGAAAGGAAGAGCATGATCTTGATCTGAACACCAAGATGCCTAAATGCATGGCAAATGCCTCCTTTTATAGGCCAAAATTGGGAACTATTAATTTGATGACTAATTGATAAGTGGGTGGCCAACTTTTGACTTGGTGACAATCCTTATCTTCTCTTGTCTGCCCAAAACGTCATTGATAACGTCAAAACTGGAGCCAGTTGCAAACATGAAAGTTGTAGGCAATTGTCTCAGCTTTCTTGTGTAAAAAATTCAGCTCATTTGGACTTCTAGAACTCCAGATATGGCCAAAATACCGAACAGTGCTCGGGCTGGAAGACAGATTCGGGCTTCTTTGTTGTTTCTACAATTTGGACTTGATAATGGCCTTTTTAGATCTTGGGCTCCATATGAAAGTTGTAGGCCTATGTCTTACCTTTCCATCCATATAAATTGGACCTAAATCTGAGATATATAGCTCTAGATATGACCCAATTACCGAACAGTGTTCCGGTTTGGATTGCACCGACATCTCTTCTCTAAGTTTGACCATCTCTTTATCCATGCAATTTAAGTTCTTCAAGTCATCAATCAATCCTTTCATTTATGTGATAGACCTGCATTAAAAATAGACATTTACCACAAATTAAAGGTATCTTATATTATTAGATACATTATTATAAAACATATTTTAGTTAAGGAGTTATTGATACTTCAAGTGCAAAATGATGATATAAAACCATGATAAAAATGCACTTTTAAGTACTAATCACACCCCCCAACCAGCTTATTACTAGTCCCTAGTAATCAAAGCGTAAAATAGAAAAACAATTTGCAAATTCCACAAAGCAAGGTATTCATCATTTAACTTCCATTAATCTATCCAGATAAACAAACTCTCATTAAATTTATATATCTGCTCAATACCTCTTAACAAGATATTAATAAACCTTTCTTTTGTGCTCAATGTATCAACACATAATTATGGGGCTTTTCTTGGAAGAAAACAAAATTTTTGTTCTAATGTTTAAGGTTAACTTCCTTGGGTTGGGATTACTATTTTTGTCTTTTTTTTTTTTAACTCTATATACATATACTTTAAAAACATCATGCATCTTTAACCCATGTAACGAGCTTTCAGCTAATGACTCCCAGACCAGTTGGTCTTAGGGCATTAGGTGTTAAGACACCCCTACGAGCTTAGTAACTCGGGTCGCAGATACTGATATGTAGATAGTGCAATGTTTGATTCCCTTAAGCTTTTCTCCTCAACCCATGTAACAAGCGTTGGGCCAATAGCTCCCAAGTCAGTTGACTTTAGGGTATTAGGTGTTAAAACACCCCTTCGGACTTAATTGCTTAGGTTAGGGAGGCTACGAAACCAAACTTATCTACATTTTTATTATCATCATTTTTTTTTCTTTTTCTTTTTCTTTTTTTTTCATGTTTTTCTTTTTTTCTTTTTAATTATATACAATCCCTTTCCCTTAGTTGTTACCTTTAACAAAAGAACATAAATAATGTAATAATCCAATATGCAACCCACAATCATATGTTAAAGTGTGTGTGTGTAAATTAAGGTTTAAAAATACATGTTAAATAAGTATATGAGCAGAATTAAGTGGTAACAATACGAGAGTTTGTAAACCTGAATATTTCAGGAAGTATTATAATAGACCTTGTTAAGAATGGTTACTAAGATGCGTCTCAAGAGTCACTTTAACAAAAGAACTCCTTTACTCTGCCATCCTAGTAACAACAATTATGCACATGCTTTATGAAATGAAAAACAATTTTTTTTTATCAACTACTACCCTCTCCCCCCAACCAAAACGAGACATTGTCCTCAATGTTCTAAGGTAGAAAGATAGAGTATAAAAGATATCACCTGAAATAACGAACACTGACAAAACCTGAAACACACTAAAACAAAAATAAGAAATAACAAAACATAATAATAAAACCAAAAGACACAAAAATTCACAAATGAAGGCTCAAATCCAATCTAAGCTTTTTACGGCTTCCCGTAGATGACCAATTTATGCGACTCATGGAAGGATCAATCACAGGAATGAAAGATTGTAGTTGGTCAATCAACTGTTCAGCAGTAGCAGCAGAGATTATGATTTGTCGTGCAGAAGATGTTAGAAATTCCTGTTCCACAGCATGATCAAGAAAAGACAACAACTTATCATAATAACCATTAACATTTAACAAACCTATGGGTTTATGGTGAATGTGCAATTGAGCCCAAGAGGAAATATGAAAGATCTCTTCCAATGTGCCTAGACCACCTGGTAAAGCAATGAAAGCATCAGCATGGTTAAACATTGCATTCATTCGAGCCGACATTGTGGAGACCTGAAGTTCCTCTCCAATTGTTTTTCCAATGATGTCCCCTTGTGCCAAAGCTTCAGGGACGACCCCCAAAACTTGACTACCTCCTAAAAATGCAGCTATTGACACACCTCCCATTAACCCAAGACTGCCTCCCCCATACACTAAATGAAAGTAACAACAATTATACACATGCTTTATGAAATAGAAAATAATTTTTTTTATCAACTATTACCCTCTCCCCCCAACCAAAACGAGACATTGTCCTCAATGTTCTAAGGTAGAAAGATAGAGTATAAAAGATATCACCTGAAATAACGAACACTGACAAGCCTGAAACACACTGAAACAAATATAAGAAACAACAAAACATAATAATAAAACCAAAAGACACAGAGATTCACAAATGAAGGCTCAAATCTAATTTAAGCTTTTTACGGTTTTCCTTAGATGACCAATTTATGCGACTCATGGAGGGATCAATCACAGGAATGAAAGATTGTAGTTGGTTAATCAATTGTTCACCAGTAGCAGTAGAGATTATGATTTGTTGTGCAGAAGATGTTAGAAATTCCTGTTCCACAGCATGATCAAGAAAAGACAATAACTTATCATAATAACCATTAACATTTAACAAACCTATGGGTTTATGGTGAATGTGCAGTTGGGCCCAAGAGGAAATATGAAAGATCTCTTCCAATGTGCCTAGACCACCTGGTAAAGCAATGAAGACATCAACATGGTTAAACATTGTATTTATTCGAGCCGACATTGTGGAGACCTGAAGTTTCTCTCTGATTGTTTTTCCAATGATATCCCCTTGTGCTAAAGCTTCGGGGACGACCCCCAAAACTTGACTACCTCCTAAAAAGGCAGCTATTGACACACCTCCCATTAACCCAAGACTGCCTCCCCCATACACTAAATGAATCTTTCTCTCAGCTAGCACATGACCAAGATGATTTGATGATTCTAAAAACTCCCTTTCTTTCCCAGGACTAGATCCACCAAAAACACAAATATTTCTTATATGATGACCTGAGGAACTTGCCATTTCTACACACTTCTGTATTTGTTGAATGTATGGGTTGAGTAGAAATGAAAGGAAGGAAGAGAGGATTTTATAGATGAGAAATTAGAAAGGCAATCATACCACCTATATGTAGGCCAACTGGAGTCTCACACACACACACACTCTCTCTCTTTATTTATTTACTTTTAAAAAAGCATGTGTATGTATAGGTAGTTGTGATTGTGGCTTACATCTTCCCTTGGTTTTACGTTCAAGAACGGCTTAAACGCTCTCTATGGGTCGGGGATAGGCTTCCCATCCAGTTTTTTTTAAAAACTGGCAAACAGGGTCTTTTTTAGTTAGATTCCCAAGACTAAGTCGATCATGTTCTTATGAAAATGGGTTCATAAGTCATGAATTGCACGATGCTTATCTCGACTATGATGAGACTATGATGAGACTTAAGAGTCGATCCCACTTTTTGACAATTTTCACAGGTTTTGCGGAATGCATGTTATTCCTTGAATATGGTGGGCCAGTAAAATCCATTTTGTAAGATTTCTACAATTCTCTTTTTTGATGAGAAATGATCCCCACGTGCCTTAGAGTGACAAAATTTAATGACATTAGTTACCTCATTGTCGGGAATGCATCTTTGAAATATTTGATGAGGATAATAATTGAATAAGTAAAGGTCATCCCAATAAAATTTTTGCACGTTGCTCAAAAATTTTCTTTTGTCTTCGGTACTCTAGTGAGTTGGCAAAAATCTTGAAGCAAGAAAATTGATATATTTAGCAAACCAAGGCATTGAACTAAGAGAAAGTAGAGATTCATCATGAAAGTAATCATTGATTGGTGTGATGTCGGGTGTCGAATTTGTTGTCATTTTTGATAAAAGATCTGCATCAATATTTTTGGTGCCTTTTTCATCCTCGATTTCTTCCTGATTGGTCATGGCATGAGGAAATAGAAGTGCTGGCAGGGAATCAGTCTTTTCCTTGCAATATTCAGATTCAACCCCTTCCTTACCCTTATAGATTGACTCATCATCTTTCTCACAAGGCTCAACAGTGGGTTTTTTAATAACCTTACCACTGTGAAAAGTGATGACTGATTTGACTTGATCCATGTGTTGACTTCCAGGACTACTTGCATTTGCATTGTATTGCCCCTTGGGATTTTGCTATGGTTGAGATGGAAACTTACCTTTCTCTTGAAAACTGATAGTAGATGTGAATTTTGCAAGAGTATCTTTAAAATCTGTTATGCTTTGAGTAAGTTAGGTGTTGATTGTCTCTTGCTTTTCAATGAATGCATACAAAGTTTCTTCAAAATTTCTTGTAGGAGGTGGAGCATAAGGAGGTGTATATCCATAAGAATTTTGGAAATTATGGCGTGCTTGAAACTGTGGTGGTGAAGTTTGTGCATTGTCACTCTTCCAACTGAAATTTAGGTGATTTCTCCAACCAGGATTGTATGTTTGCAAATATGGGTTATGATTGGGCCTTTTGAAACTGTTTAAAGCATGGGCTTGTTCATGGAGACATTCCTTAAAAGAAGGCAAGATTAGAGAATCGTTGGTTGAGTGTTCATTTGTTTCACAAATTTGACATACAATGTTTTCAACAGATTTTAATTGACCACTCTTTTTCAATTCTAGTGCCTCGACTTTTCTAGCTAAAGATGCAAACTTGGCTTGAAGGTCATGATCTTCCCTAAAGTTGGACATACCTCCACTAGATGTATGAGGTAGAGTTTTACTCGGTGCCTCATAAGTACCCGCGGTGTCCCAATTTTGAGCATTTTCAGCTAACAAGTCTAAGTACTCCATTGCTTCATCAGGGTCTTTATCTTCAAAAGTTCCATTGCACATCAATTCAACCATTTGCCTATCTCTAGGTGTTAACACTTTATAAAAATGTGAAACCAATCTCCATGTTTCAAAACCATGATGAGGGCAAGTATTAAGCAAGTCTCGATACCTATCCCAACATTGGTAAAATATTTCTCCTGATTTTTGAGTAAAAGTGGTGATTTGTCTTTTGAAAGAGTTTGTTCTATGAGATGAGAAAAACTTCTTTAAAAACTGTTGTTGCATTTCATCCCAAGCACGAATGGATCCTGGTCTCAAATTTTGTAGCCATGTTTTAGCTTTATCTTTTAATGAAAAAGGAAAGAGCTTTAATCTGATGGTGTTCATGCTACAATTTGAATCATTATATGTGTTGCAGACCTCCTCAAATTCCCTTAAATGCAAGTATGGATTTTCCAATTCTAAGCCGTGTTACAAACCTCCTCAAATTCCCTTAAATGCAAGTATGGATTTTCCAATTCTAAGCCATGAAAAGAAGGTAAAAGTTGAATAATGCCTAGTTTAAAATTAAAATGAGATGCATTAGGAGGAAAAACTATGCATGATGGTGCACTTGTTCTTGTGGGATTCATGTAGTCTCTAAGTGTTCTAGCACGATTATTCTCATTATTCTCATTATGAAGTGATTGATTATCTTTTTCGGCCATATTTTCTGAAAATGATGAGGATATCCTACAAAGTCTATCACTTGATGTATGTGACCACACTCTCATGCACATGTAGGAATAGAATAAAAGGAAGAAAAAAACAAAAGAAGAAGAAACAAGAGAAAAGAAACAAAGTTATATACAAGAAAAGTGAAAAGAAAGATAAAATAAATACTATAATTTGTACAAGAACTTACCTCCCCAGCAACATCGCCAAAAACTTGACACGACTAAAAGATTGATGTCTTCTCCCAAGTGCAAGAGTGTCGAAGTAATAAATAACCCGGCAAGACCGGGGTCTAACCACAGGGAGGTTAATTGTACAAATTATAAATAACAATAATACAACAACAACAACAACAACAACAATAACAACAACAACGTCAATAATAGTAATAACAATAATAATAACAACAACAATAATAACAATAATAGTAGTAGTAGTAATACTACTACTACTACTACTACTACTACTACTAATAATAATAATAATAATAATAATAATAATAATAATAATAAAGATAAAGAAGGAGAAGAAGAAGTAGATGATGAGAACTTTGAGATGGAATATTAATGTAACGATTAAACAATGATAATAACAAATGTCAAGGTTAGAGGATCCATTAATGGTATGTCAAACAAGTATAGTATAAACTCTTATTATTCAATTGGAAACCACACACAAAGGAGGTTCCAATCAGATTATAGATTGTTAACATGATTACATTAGTTATCTTATTCGATTAATGCTAATACTTGTAAATCTCGTCAAACATTCATGATTATAACTTATGTTAACAACAAATCAAGTTCCTTTCATAGCTCAAATGTCGGTTATACCATACAGTATGAGCTATGAAAGTGCCAAGCATTTGTTGTATCAAGTGTTATACAACATAAATCAAGATTAGTCATTTAACAAGCAAAGTATTAAAGAGTGAACAAGATAACAAATACAAAACATGTCAGTATCAAACATTAAAGTGCATATTAAGTTTACACTATACTTATTCTTACACCATTAGTGTAACCTTTTCACCTTGACATAATAAACTTAGCTAAACATAATAAAAGAAAGAAAAATAAATAAACAAAACAAGAACATAAAAGTTAACTAAGTAATATTATTATTATTATTATTATTATTATTATTGCTACTAATATTATTGTTGTTATTATTGTTTATAATTGTTGTTTATAATTTGTACAATTAACCTCCCTATGGTTCGATCCCGGTCTTGCTGGGTTATTTATTACTTCGACATTCCTGCACTTGGGAGAAGACATCAATCTTTTAGTCGTGTTAAGTTTTTTGCGCCGTTGCTGGGGAGGTAGGTTCTTGTATAAATTATAATATTTATTTTATTTTTACTTTTCACTTTTCTTGTATATAACTTTGTTTCTTTTCTCTTGTTCTTTCTTCTTTTGTTTTCTTCTTTCTTTTATTCTATTCCTACACGTGCATGAGAGCGTGGTCACGTACATCATATGGTAGACTTTGTAGGGTATCCTCATCATTTTCAGAAAATATGGCCGAAGAAGATAATCAATCACTTCATAATGAGAATAATGAAAATAACCGTGTTAGAACACTTAGAGACCACATGAATCCCATAAGAACAAGTGTACCATCATGTATAGTTTTTCCTCCTGATGCATCCCATTTTAATTTTAAGCCAGGCATTATTCAAATTTTACCTTCTTTCCATGGCTTAGATTTAGAAAATCTATACTTGCATTTAAGGGAATTTGAGAAGGTCTGTAACACATATAATGATTCAAATTGTAGCATGAACACCATCAGATTAAAGCTTTTTTCTTTTTCATTAAAAGATAAAGCTAAAACATGGCTATAAAATTTGAGACCAGGATCCATTCGTGCTTAGAATGAAATGCAACAACAGTTTTTAAAGAAGTTTTACCCATCTTACAGAATAAATTCTTTCAAAAGACAAATCATCACTTTCACTCAAAAACCAGGAGAAAAGTTTTATCAATGTTGGGATAGGTATCGAGACTTGCTTAATACTTACCCTCATCATGGTTTGGTTTCATATTTTTATGAAGGGTTAATACCTAGAGATATGCAAATGGTTGAATTGATGTGCAATGGAACTTTTGAAGATAAAGACCCTGATGAAGCAATGGAGTACTTAGACTTATTAGCTGAAAATACTCAAAATTGGAACACCGCGGGTACTTATGAGGCACCGGGTAAAACTCAACCTCATATATCTAGTAGAGGTATGTACAACCTTAGGGAAGATCATGACCGTCAAGCCAAGTTTGCATCTTTAGTTAGAAAAGTCGAGGCTCTAGAATTGAGAAAGAGTGGTCAATTAAAATATGTTGAAATCCAAACCACAATCCAATAACTACAGCTCCAAATATGACTTAATGATTGAAAAGTGTTCCAGTTTGAATTAAATCAGCATCTCTTTTCTAAGTTTAGCCTTTTCTTTGTCCTTTCACTTTCAATAGTTTATCATATCAATCAATTCTTTGAATTATGAGATATGCCTGCATTTAAATGAGCATTTATCATAAATTAAACCTATCTTATATTATTAGACTTGTTAATATAAAACATGCTTAAATTAAAAAATTTAATGATACTTTAGATGCAATATGATGATATAAAGCCTTATTGAAAATGTACTTTTAAGTGCTAATCAAAACCTAATAATCAATAACTAAATAAAATCTTGCATCATCAATCTCATGATGAATTAAAGCCCGAAAGTTTTTAGCAAAGACATATAAAATTTCTTTTTAAATTTGATGTGAGGTGTATTTAGCATTTTGTGAAGCATTATCCAAAACAAGAGCACCTACTTGTTTATTGTATAATGCTAAAAGTTATATCATTTCAAGAAAATTACATCAGTTTTTTGATTTTGGATATTCATCATGTCTTCTAAAAGCACATGCTTGAAATGTGAGCCAACAAATAATATCTATTGAAACTTTAACTACCTTCTTAATATGACATGACTAGTTTTTAGTAATTGATTATTTTGAATTTCTTGAGTAGTTTGCCTCTTAACTACCTTCTTAATATGACATGACTAATTTTTCAAATTTTTCAAGTACTTAGTAGCAAATCTATGAGCTGAATTTGAATATTTTCCTATATGAGTAAAAAAAACCCACCATTCCCCATCATTAACTTTCTTCTAATAATTAAATCCCTTAATAGTAAATGTCTCTGATCTTGGCTTTCCAAATAATTTACTTAGAAATAAATAGCAAGGGAAATAAAATGCAATATTTTTCTCTGAATATTCAAGCCACGGATAACTTTTGAACCAATAAAACTGAAATCGATGAGTATTTTTTTATTAGTCAGCAAATATTTAGACATCAAAGGTTGATATTGCCTTAGAATAATATATGCCCTTTGAATTTCATGTTGTTGATTAAAAGGCCATTCCTAAATTTAAGGACGATTGCTTGAATCTCTAATTAAATGAGCAATGTCGATTCTAGCAAGAGGTTGCTTACTAATCAACGTAGGTTGTTTGTAAATGAAGCATATTGAGGCTGCTTAACCATAACTTTAGCACTACACATTGGAGTTGGTTTACTAGGCTATAAGTTATCAATATTTTTTCTTTTTTTCTCAAAAAAGATTCAATTCTTCTTATTTTGTTCATGGTTCAACCTAAAATAAAAATATATATCATGAGAAAAAATTGATAATTTTGATCGCTCTGCTAAAAACAAAACATACAAAAAAATCCAAGAATAATCAAAACGAACCAATAAAATATATCTAATTAATTAGAAAAAAATCATTATAACAAGAATTCAAAAAACAATTGGTAGAACTAGAATATCTGAGGAAAAAAAAGGAGAAAAAAATGGTAGAATTATATAAGAAAACCTCATCAAGTTATTAACAAACATCTCAAAACAAAACAAAAATAAATTTCAAATTTAAGTTACCTAGTTTTGTTTGATGAAAGATAATTAATTGGTGGCTTTGCTTCAATATTTTCACAGGAAAATTTTGCTTGTGATTTGTATTTTTATTTATGTTTTTGATTGGCTGCAGGATTTATATTAGGGCTGCACAATGTAAAGTACATTAATGACTTTATGTTCTTTTCTTTCCACGTAGGTATATAAAATCAAGAGTAAAGTCACACTTAATTATTGTAAGAAGGCCTACCTCTTTAAAATAAAAAATATGACAGCTTATTACACTTAATTATTGATTAGTACTTAAAAATACATTTTTATTAATGTTTTATATCATCATTTTGCACTTGAAGTATCAATAACTCCCTAATTAGAGCATGCTTTATAATATCATGTCTAATACTATAAGATACTTTTAATTTATGGTAAATGTTCATATTAAATACAAACCTATCTTATAAATGAAAAGATTGATTGATGAATTTAACTGCTAAAATTGAGAAGAAAAAAAGAGGGCTAAGTTTAGAAAAGAGATGCTGGTTCAGTCCAAACTGGAACATTATTTAGTCATTGGGTCATATCAAGAGCTATAGATTTTGGATTTTAGTTTGGTTTATATGACTAGAAAGCTAAGACATAGACTTAAAAATTCATGAGAATTCAAGACTCAATTCTGCTGTTTGGAAGTCCAAATCTTAGCATCAAAAGAGAAGTCAGAATCTATCTTACAGTCTAAACACTTTTTAATGTTTAACCCATATCTCGAGTTCTATAAGTCCAAATGCATCGACTTTTTTTGTTGGAAAGCTGAGATAATGTCTTAGAACTTTCATGAAGACCATATGTTCAAATTCTAATGTTAGCAAGGACATTTTCTACAGACAAGAAGATAATGATTGTTACCAAAGTCAAGATGTGGCCACCTGATTAGTACTTAAAAGTGTATTTTTATCAAGGTTTTATATCATCATTTTGCACTTGAAGTATGAATAACTCCTTAACTAAAGCATGTTTTATAATAACGTATCTAATAATATAAGATACCTTTAATTTGTGGTAAATGTTTATTTTAAATGCAGGCCTATCACATAAATGAAAGGATTGATTGATGAATTTAATAACTAAAATTTAAAGGACAAAGAGATGGCTAAACTCCGAAAAGAGATGCCGGTGTAGTCCAAACCAGAACACTGTTTGGTAATTGGATCATATCTGGAGCCGTAGATCTCAGATTTAAGTCCACTTTATATGGATGGAAAGGTAAGCCATAGACCTATAACTTTTATATAGAGCCCAAGATCTAAAAAGGTCATTTTTAAGTCCAAATTAGAGCAACAACAAAGAAGTCCGGATCTGTCTTCCAGCCCGAGCACTGTTTAGTGTTTGGTCCATATCTGGAGTTCTAGAGGTCCAAATGATCTGAATTGTTTGCACAAGACAGCTGAGACAATTTCCTGCAACTTTCATGTTTTCAAGTAGTTCTAATTTTGACGTTATCAATGATGTTTTTGGCAGACAAGAGAAGATAAGGATTGTCACCAAGTCAATAGTTGGTCACCCACTCATCAATTAGTCATCAAATCAATAGTTCTCAATTTTGTCCTATAAAAGGAGGCATTTGCCATGTGTTTAGGTATCTTGGTTTTGAAATCAAGATCATGCTCTTGCTTTCTCTCTTTGTATTTTTTGTAATGTTTATGCTTTGCTTTCATTAATATCAAGTTTATGCCTTTCATTTCCTTTCATTTACTTAGTTAACTTTTATCTTATTTATGTTCTTATTTTGCTTATTTATTTTTCTTTCTTTCATTATATCTAGCTAAGTTTATTATGTCAAGGTGAAAAGGTTACACTAATGGTGTAAGAATAAGTATAGTGTAAACTTAATATGAACTTTAATGTTTGATACTAACATGTTTTGTATTTGTTATCTTATTCACTCTTTAATATTTTGCTTGTTAAATGACTAATCTTGATTTATGTTGTATAACACTTGGTACAACAAATACTTGGCACTTTCATAGCTCATACTGTATGGTATAACCGACACCTGAGCTATGAAAGAAACTTGATTTGTTGTTAACATAAGTTATAATCATGAATGCTTGATGAGATTTACAAGTATTAGCATTAATCGAATAAGATGACTAATGTAATCATGTTAACAATCTATAATTTGATTGGAACCTCCTTTGTGTGTGGTTTCCAATTGAATAATAAGAGTTTATACTATACTTGTTTGACATACCATTAGTGGAACCTCTAACCTTGACATTTGTTATTATCATTGTTTAATCCTAACATTAATATTCCATCTCGAAGTTCTCATCTTCTTCTCCTTCTTTTTCTTTATTATTATTATTGAACTATTGTCGTTGTTGTTGTTGTTGTTGTTGTTGTTGTTGTTGTTGTTGTTGTTGTTATTATTATTATTATTGTCATCTATAATTTATACAATTAACCTCCCTGTGGTTCGACCTCGGTCTTGCCGGGTTATTTATTACTTCGACACTCCTCGGTCTTGCCGAGTTATTTATTACTTCGACACTCCTGCACTTGGGAGAAGACATCAATCTTTTAGTCGTGTCACCACCCACTCAACAATTAGTCATCAAATTTATAGTTTTAAATTTTGTCCTGTAAAAGAAGGCATTTCCCATGCATTTAGACATCTTGGTTTTTATATCAAAATCATGTTCTGGCTCTTTTTTTTTATATATTTTTGTAATGCTTAAGTTTTTCTTATATTAATCTCTTATTTATACTTTTCATTTCATTTCCTTTACTTAGTTAACTTATATCTTATTTATGTTCTTATCTTGTTTATTTATATTTCTCTCTTTCATTATGTTTAGTTAAATTTATTATGTCAATGTGAAAAGGTTACACTAATAGTGTAAAAGTAAGTATAGTTGATTAGTACTTAAAAGTGTATTTTTTATCAAGGTTTTATATTATTATTTTGCACTTGAAGTATCAATAACTCCTTAACTAAAACATGTTTTATAATAACATATCTAGTAATATAAGATACCTTTAATTTATGGTAAATGTTTATTTTAAATGTAGGCCTATCACATAAATGAAAGGATTGATTGATGAATTTAAGAACTGGAATTGAAAGGACAAAGAGATGGCCAAATTTAGAATAAAGATGCCGGTGTAGTCCAAACCAGAATACTGTTTGGTAATTGGGTCATATCTGGAGTTGTAGATCTTAGATTTAGGTCTACTTTATATGGATGAAAATGTAAGATATAGGCCTACAACTTTCATATAGAACCCAAGACTTAAAAAAGCTATTTTCAAGTCCAAATTATAGCAACAATAAAGATGTCTGAATCTGTCTTCCAGCCTGAGCACTGTTCAGTATTTGGCTCATATTTGGAGTTCTAGATGTCCAAATGACCTCAATGTTTTACAAAAGAAAGCTGAGATAATTTCCCACAACTTTTATGTTTTCAAGTGGTTCGCATTTTGACGTTATCAATGATGTTTTGGGTAGACAAGAGAAGATAAGGATAATCACCAAGTCAAGAGTTGGTCACCCACTCATCAATTAGTCATCAAATCAATAGTTTTCAATGTTGGCCTACAAAAAGAGGCATTTGCCATGAATTTAGGTATCTTGGTTTTCTAGATCAAGATTATGCTCTTGCTTTCTCTATTTGTATTTTTTGTAATGTTTATGCTTTGCTTTCATTAATATCAAGTTTATGCCTTTCATTTCCTTTCATTTACTTAGTTAACTTTTATCTTATTTATGTTCTTATTTTGTTTATTTATTTTTCTTTCTTTCATTATGTTTAGTTAAGTTTATTATGTCAAGGTGAAAAGGTTACACTAATGGTGTAAGAATAAGTATAGTGTAAACTTAAGATGGACTTTAATGTTTGATACTAACATGTTTTGTATTTGTTATCTTGTTCACTCTTTAATACTTTGCTTGTTAAATGACTAATCTAGATTTATGTTGTATAACACTTGGTACAATAAATACTTAGCACTCTCATAGCCCATACTATATGCTATAACCGACACTTAAGCTATGAAAGGAACTTGATTTGTTGTTAACATAAGTTATAATCATGAATGCTTGATGAGATTTACAAGTATTAGCATTAATCAAATAAGATAACTTATGTAATCATGTTAACAATTTATAATCTGATTGGAACCTCCTTTGTGTGTGGTTTTCAATTGAATAATAAGAGTTTATACTATACTTGTTTGACATACCATTAGTAGAACTTTTAACCTTGATATTTGTTATTATCATTGTTTAATACTTACATTAATATTCCATCTCAAAGTTCTCATCATCATCTTCTTCTTCTCCTTCTTTTTCTTTACTACTACTACTACTACTATTATTGTTGTTGTTGTTGTTTTGTTGCTGTTATTGTTATTATTGTTGTATTATTGTCATTTATAATTTATATAATTAACCTCCCTATGGTTTGACCCAGGTCTTGCCAGGTTATTTATTACTTTGACACTCCTGTATTTGGGAGAAGACATTAATCTTTTAGTCGTGTCAAGTTTTTGGCGCTGTTGCAGAGGAGGTAAGTTCTTGTACAAATTATAATATTTATTTTATTTTCTTTTTTCACTTTTCTTGTATATAACTTGGTTTTTTTTCTCCTGTTTCTTCTTTTTTTGTTTTCTTCTTCTTTTATTTTATTCCTATATGTGAATGAGAGTGTGGTCATGTACATCAAGTGGTAGATTTTTTAGGGTATCTTCATCATTTTCAGAAAATATGGCCGAAGAAGATAATCAATCACTTTATAATGAGAATAACCATGTTAGAACACTTAGAGACCACATGAATCCCACAAGAACAAGTGTACCATCATGCATAGTTTTTGCTCCTGATGCATCTCATTTTAATTTTAAGCCAGACATTGTTCAACTTTTACTTTCTTTTCATCGCTTAGATTTAGAAAATCCATACTTGCATTTAAAGGAATTTAAGGAGGTCTGTAACACCTATAATGACTTAAATTGTAGCATGAACACTATCAGATTAAAGCTTTTCCTTTTTCATTAAAAGATAAAGCTAAAACATGGCTATAAAATTTGAGACCAGGATCCATTCGTGCTTGGGATGAAATGCAGCAGTAGTTTTTAAAGAAGTTTTCCCTATCTCACAGAACAAACTCTTTCAAAAGATAAATCACCACTTTCACTTAAAAACCAGGAGAAATATTTTACCAATGTTGGGATAGGTATTGGGACTTGCTTAATACTTGCGCTCATTATGGTTTTGAAAAATGGAGATTGGTTTCACATTTTTATGAAGGGTTAACACCTAGAGATAGGCAAATGGTTGAGTTGATGTGCAATGGAACTTTTGAAGATAAAGACCCTGATGAAGCAATAGAATACTTAGACTTGTTAGCTGAAAATGCTCCAAATTGGGACATCGCGAGTACTTATGAGGCACCGAGTAAAACTCAACCTTATACATCTAGTAGAGATATGTACAACCTTAGGGAAGATCATGACCTTCAAGCCAAGTTTGCATCTTTAGCTAGAAAAGTCGAGACACTAAAATTGAAAAAGAGTGGTCAATTAAAATCTGTTGAAAACATTGTGTGCCAAATATGTGAAACAAATGAACACTCATTCAATAACTGTCCAACCTTGCTTTCTTTTAAAGAATGTCTCTATGAACAAGCCCATGCTTTAGACAGTTTTCAAAGGGCCAACCACAACCCATACTCACAAACATACAACCCTGGTTGGAGAAATCACCCAAATTTCAGTTGGAAGAGTGATAATAACAATGTACAAACTTCACAACCACCGTTTCAAACACATTATAATTTCTAAAATTCTTATGGATATGCACCTCCTTATGCTCCACCTCCTATAAGAAATCTTGAGGAAACATTGCATGCATTTATTAAAATGCAAGAGACAATCAATACTCAACTTGCTCAAAACATGACAGAGTTTAAAGATACTCTTGCAAAATTGACATATGCTCTCAGTTTTCAAGAGAAAAGTAAGTTTCCATCTTAACCACAACAAAATCCCAAGGGGCAATACAATGCAAATGCAAGTAGTTTCAGAAGCCAACACATAGATCAAATCAAATCAGTCACTACTCTTTATAATGGTAAGGTTATTGAAAAACCCACTCTTGAACCTTGTGAGAAAGATGATGAGTCAATCTTTGAGGGTAAGGAAGGGGTTGAATCTGAAATTTGCAAAGAAAAGACTGATTCCCTACCAGTGCTTCCATTTCCTCATGCCATAACCAAACAAAAGAAATTCAATCATAACTCTAAAATCTTTCAAACTTTCAAACAGGTAAGAATCAATATACCTTTGCTGGATGCTATTAAACAGGTTCCTTCTTATGCTAAATTTTTGAAAGATCTATGCACTGTGAAGAGGAAACTGAATGTGAAAAAGAAAGCCTTTTTAGTCGAACAAGTAAGTGCCATTCTTCAGAACAATAATGCTTTGAAATATGAAGACCCTGGTTGTCCTATAATTTCTTGCTTTATTGGAGAACATAAAATTGAAAGAGCCTTATTTGATTTTGGAGCTAGTATGAATTTACTTCCATATTCAGTTTTTCAAAGTCTCAATCTAGGTGAGTTAAAACCAACTTCTATAACTCTTTTACTTACCGATAGATTTGTAAAAATGCCTAGAGGAATGGTCAAAGATGTGTTAGTACAAGTTGATAAATTCATTTATCCTATGAATTTTATTGTCTTGGATGAATAACTTATTGAAACAAGTAATTCATTTCCTGTTATTTTAGGATGTTCATTTCTTGCAACTTTTAATGCATTGATTAATTATAGGAATGGACAGATGAAGCTATCTTTTGGAAACATGACATTGGAGATGAATATTTTCAACATTTGCAAACAACCTGGAGATGATAATGATTCACAAGAAGTAGATCTTATTGATGAATTAGTTTATGATCAATTTAAATTTACCGTAAGTAAAATAGAGTTTGATAAATATGAAGATGTGCAAACGATTTATTCTCAAGAAGAAATTATATATGAAAAAAGCACCGAAAATGTTGATGCGAATCTTTTGTCAAGAGTAACATCAAATTCGACATCTGACATCACACCAATCGATGATTACTTTCTTGATGAATCCTTACTTTCTCTTAGTTCAATTCCTTGGTATGATAAAAATATCAATTTTTTTTGCTTCAGGAGATTTGTCAGCTGATTGGAGTACCCAAGACAAAGAAAATTTTTTGAACGAAGTGAAGAACTTTTATTAGGATGACCCTAACTTATTCAAATGTTGTCCTGATCAAATATTTCAAATATGCATTCCCAACAATGAGGTACATAGTGTATAATAGGAAAGATTGTTGTTGTTGTTGTTATTATTGTTGTATTATTGTCATTTATCATGTATATAATTAACCTCCCTGTGGTTCGACCCTAGTCTTCCCGGGTTATTTATTACTTCAACACTCTTGCACTTGGGAGAATACATCAATCTTTTAGTCGTGTCAATGGTATAAACTCAACATGAACTATAATGTTTGATACTAACATGTTTTGTATTTGTTATCTTGTTCACTTTTTAATACTTTGCTTATTAAATGGTTAATCTAGATTTATGATGTATAACCCTTTATACAACAAATACTTGACACTTTTATAGCCCAATCGTGTGGTATAATCAACACCTATGCTATGAAAGGAACTTGGTTTGCAGTTAACATAAGTTATAATCATGAATACCTGATAACATTTACAAGTATTAACACTATTCGAATAAGATAACTAATGTAATCATGTTAATAGTTTATAATCCAATTGAGACCTCCTTTGTGTGTGGTTTCTAGTTGAGTAATAAAAAAAAGTTTATACTATACTTGTTTGAAATACCATTAATATATCCTCTAACATTGACAATTTTTTTATCCTTGTTTAATCCTTATATTAATCTTACATCTCAAAGTCCTTTTAAACTTATCATCATCATCATCATCATCATCATTATTTATAATTTATATAGTTAACCTTCATGTGATTTGACCTTAGTCTTGTTGGATTATTTATTACTTCAACACTCCTACATTTGGGAGAAAACATCAATCTTCTGGTCGTGTCAAGTTTTTGGTGTTATTGCCGGGGTGGTAAATTATTGTATAAATTATAATATTTATTTTATTTTCTCCTTCTTTTTTCTTTTATCTTACTTTTATTTTTTGTGTTTTGTCTTCTTTTTTTTCCCTTTTATTCTCTTCCTAAAAATACATGAGAGTTTAGTCACGTACATTAAGTGGTAGACTTTATAGGGTATCCTTATCATTTTCAAAAATTATGGCCGAAGAAGATAACCAGTTGCTTCATAATGAAAATAATCGTGTTTAAACACTTAGAAACCATATAAATCCCACAAGAACAAGTGCACCTTTATGCATAGTTTACTCCTCTGATGCATCTTACTTCAATTTTAAGCCGGGTATTATTCTGCTTTTACCTTCTTTTCATGACATGGATATAGAAAATCCATACTTGCATTTAAAAGAATTTGAAGAAGTTTCTAACACCTATAATAACTTAAATTGTAGTATGAACATCATCAGATTAAAGCTTTTTCCCTTTTCTTTAAAAGATAAAGCTAAAACATGGCTACAAAATTTGACACTAGGATCTATTTGTGCTTGGAATGAAATGTAACAACAGTTTTTAAAAAAGTTTTTTCCTTTTCATAGAACAAACTCTTTTAAAAGATAAATCACTATATTCACACAAAAACTAGGAAAAATATTTTACCAATATTGGGATAGGTATTGAGACTTGCTTAATATTTTCCCCTATTATGGTTTTGAAACATGAAGATTGGTTTCATATTTTTATGAAGGATTAACACTTAAATATAGGCAAATGGTGGAATTGATGTACAATGGAACTTTTGAAGATAAAGACCTTGATGAAACAATAGATTACATAGACTTGTTAGCTGAAATGCTCAAAATTAGGACACCACAGGTACTTGTAAGGCACCGGATAAAACTCAACCTCATACATCTAGTAGAGATATGTACAATCTTAGGGAAGATCATGACCTCTAAGCCAAGTTTGCATCTTTAACTAGAAAAGTTGAGGCACTAGAATTGAAAAAGAGTGATCAATTAAAATATGTTCAAGACATTGTGTGTCAAATCTGTGAAGCCAATGAATACTCAGCCAATGACTGTCCAAATTTGCCTTCTTTTAGGGAATGCCTCCATGAACAAGCCCATGCTTTAAACAATTTTCAAAGGCCCAATCATAGCCCATACTCGTAAATATACAACTCTGGTTAGAGAAATCATCCAAATTGCAGTTGAAAGAGTGATAACAATAATGTACAATCTTCACAGCCACAGTTTCAAGCACACAATAATTTTTAAAATTCTCATGGATATGTACTTCCTTATGCTCCCTCTTCTAGAAGAAATCTTAAGGAAACATTACATGCATTTATTAAAAAGCAAGAGATAATTAACACTCAACTTGCTTAAAGCATGACAGATTTTAAAGATACTCTTGTAAAATTCACATTCGCTCTCAGTTTTTAAGAGAAAGGTAAGTTTCCATCTCAACCACAGTAAAATTCTAAGACACAATAAAATTCAAATACAAGTAGTTTCGGAAGCCAACATATGGATCAAGTCAAATTAGTCATCATTCTTTGTAGTGGTAAGGTTATTAAAAAACCCACTCTTGAACCTTGTGAGAAAGATGATGGGTCAATCTCTGTGGGTAAGGAAGGGGTTGAATCTAAACATTACAAAGAAAATTCTAATTCCTCACTAGCACTTTCATTTCCTCATACCATGACCAGTAAAAGAAAAGTCAATCACAACTCTGAAATCTTTGAAACTTTCAAACAAGTAAGGATCAATATACCTTTATTGGATGCTATTAAACAAGTACCTTCTTATGCTAAATTTTTGAAAGATCTGTGCGTTGTGAAGAGAAAGCTGAATGTGAAAAAGAAAACCTTTTTAGCCGAACAAGTAAGTGTCATTGTTCAGAATAATAAGGCTTTGAAATATAAAGACCCTAGTTATCCTCCAATTTAATGCTTTGTTGGAGAACATAAAATTGAAAAAGCTTTACTTAATTTTAGAGCTACTGTGAATTTACTTTCATATTCAGTTTATCAAAGTTTCAATCTAGGTGAGTTAAAACTAACTTCTGCAATTCTTTTAATTGCTGATAATCTGTAAAAGTGTCTAGAGGAATAGTTAAAGATGTGTTACTACAAGTTGATAAATTCATTTATCCTGTAGATTTTGTTGTCTTGGACACACAATCTATTGAAGCTTATAATTCATTTTCTATTATTTTAATTGCTATGGCATTGATGTTTTCTAATTCCATCAGTTTTCCTAAGCTTAATTCAAACTAAATTTATTAAGATAGAAATCTAAGGAGATTTCATATGCTTTAAAAGCTTATTTTCCTCTTAGTATTTCAAGAGTTTGCGACTTGTAAATCGCAAGGAGGAGAGATAAAAATTTAGAAATCTAAGGTCCTTTAAAAACCTATTTTTACTTTAGTGTTTTATACTCTCACGGCTCGTAAACCATGGAGTAAAAAATTGAAATGTCCTCAATTATAATCAAGGCTTCTTTCAAGGATGTGTGATGACTTATTATCCCTAGAAAATTATTTTGGATATTTACCACTTAGGGTTTCTTTATTCAAATATTAACAGTGAATAATAACAAGTTATTCCCATTAAATATTTTGGATATTCATCTTTTTGAGATTTTTTTATCCAAACATTAATGATGAATAATAGATAAATTCCTCCCAAAATAAGATTTTTTTTATTTTTTTGAAATATTTGCCAACACCCTTTGCAGTTTTAGAAATATGTTGTAAAATCCAGAAATGTAGGAAAATAATTTTTTTTTAAGAAATCCATATGAAAATACATTTTCAAAACTTCAATATTTTTTGTATAAAAAAAGAGTGTTCAAAACATGTTAGGGTATTGGTCGTATGTAATACACAAAAAAATATTTTTTTGATATATATATGTATATTTGTCACATTGCGTCGAAAACTGGGTGTTATAAATACGAGATTGATATTTTTTATATATATAAAAAAAAAAAATACACATTCAAGTGTTGGTTACTATTCAAATGAATTAAATTTTACTTGAACAATAACAAATGCAACTAAGAATGCACGTAAAAGCTGGGAATAAAAAAATATTAATAACACACGTTCAAGTGAATTTGCCTTCCCTGGTTATTGTTCAAGTGAATTAAATTTCACTTGAACAGTAACTAATGCAAACTAAGAATGCACAGTGTCTTAACATGTAAAATGCAAAAAAAACTGGGAGAGTAGAGACACGACTTACTAGTCCGTTGGCTACCCCAGCTCTTTCAGTCCTCCACTATTTGCAAATGTCTACTTGTTCTTAATGCCAAAGATGACTTACTAGTTGATGGACAGAGCTTCTGCTTTTTCACCTCTGGTATCCAAATAGAGACTCCTCTCTCCTCTCTCCTTTCTTCTAGTTTTTTGCACCTTCTTCTCCTCTATTCTGCAGATTTTATTTCCCAGAAGAATGGAGTAAAGACTAAAAGTCAATCCCTGCTTCTTTCTTGTTTCTCCTTTTTTTTTTTCATCTTTTCTTTTCTCTTCTACTGCCTGCCTTCCTAATCTCACAGCAACGCAAGGATGAAGGAAGAAACTCCCTCTGTTCTATGCATTTTTTTCTCTCCTAACTGCCCATCTCTCTTGTGTTTTTCTGTCTTTTTTTTTTTTCTGTTTTCCTCCCTACCTTCTCTTTGTCTTTTTCCCCATTTTTACTAGGTCACCATAGGGGCTTATAATCTAAAACACAGCTTTATTTAGGAAATAAATATTACATTAACTTTAAGGTGTAATCTCGGGTGAGTAGAAATAGGAAACCATAATATTTTGATTCTGATTTTATGATCATATCTGATTTCTTTCCATTTTTTTTAGAGGATGTTGTGGCTCCTTTCTTTCCTTCCATAGCTGAACTATAAAGCCAGTTGCTACCTTTGAAATGAGGCAATAAAAACGTGTTCTGCAGCTCTCCAATCCAACAAGAGAAACATGGAAACCAAACAGGAAATTGTAGATAAAAGGAAAGAAAAACTGGGATAGTTATGCATAAAAAAATATGGCTCTTCAATTTCTTCCTTCTAATTTTATCTTCAATCATTTTTTTTTATTTTAATGCCCTTTTGTTTTGGTCCTTGGTCCAAAAAAAGGCTTGAAATTGGCATGCAATTGGTCTTCAAACTTTAAACATTTTGCAATTATGTCCTTGTAAACTTGGGCAAAAATCTTTCTTATGGTAGGAATCCCTACTTTCACACTAGTTATTCAAACAGGAATATCTTGAGCATCTAATATCAAAATAAAGCGATTCAAAAGTGCAAATTGATCTATGCTTCAAGGACTACAACTTTGATGAAGGAGTTGAAATGAGATAAAATCGTTTTAAAGAACAGAATCTGGCAGTAATATGGTTGATAAAAAAGGGTCTCCTAATTTAATTCAGAAACTGACGATATCGAGAATCTCGATATGACTGAGAGTATAGCCTAAGAACAAATCAATAAAATTTGTGATGGAAATAAAGGTTTGTAGTGCAAACTTGGGCTAGGATCCTTCTTGTGGTAGAATTCTCTACTTTCACATTAGATATTCTAACAGGAATATCTTGAGCTTATGATATTGAACTCAAGTGATTCAAAAGCCTAAATTTATCTACGCTTCTAGGATTACAACTTTGATAAAGGAGTCGAAGTGAGATAAATCATTTTAAAGAACAGAATCTAGCAATAATCTAGTTCGTCAAAAAGGTTCTTGATCTGACAATGCTGAACATCTAAATCTGACTGAGAGTTGGCCTTATGAACAGTGATCCCTAGGACCCAATAAAGGTGTAGGTCAATTTTTCAATGTCATGAGTGACAGAATATAGCTAGGATGGTCAGATATCATACGAAACTAAGTCAGAATCAGAGACTAAGTTAGAATAAAAAATTACGACAGCAGTAAAACCAATTTTTTTAGTGCAAATTATGAGGGATTTATCCAACCTTAAAGAGCAGACAAAAGAGGAACAAATTTAGTATTATGGAAACTCTTGATCAATCTAAGAAAGCCTGATGATTTTGGCAATAAAGATGAATGATAAAGAAAGCAGAACAAAGCTCAAATAGGATTTTGAAAAAAATATTTCTTTCTCTACTTTTGTCAATCTTCCAGCAAACATGAGTTAAACTCCTACGCTCAGTTCAAAAGAGATATACACCATCTCCAGCACGTGGGGTCTAAAAATAAGTAACAACAGCTGCCCCCTTTTTATAATGCTTACGAAGCAAAACTTGTCATGTGCTTCTTGTAGTAAGTGTTGTAAAGATAAATTATCTGATCATGCTACAACTTAGTGCTTTTCCTAAACAATGTCCTCCCTATCAGATGACTTGCCTATCTTAAGATTTCTAGAAAACCTCCATGTTTTTTTTAGAAATGGTCCAATTATCGGGTGACATGCTCATCTAAAATTCTTAGAAAACTCCATGTTTTTTTAAGAAATGGTCTCAATATCAGGTGACCTGCCTATCTTAAAATTCTTAAAAAACTTCACGCTTTTCTAAGGAATGGTATCAATATCAGAAGACTTGCCCACTTTAAATTTTTTAGAAAACTCCATGCTTTTCTAAAAAATGGTCTTAATATCGAGTGACTAGCCCCTTGATCAATTTTAGAAAACTCCATGCTTTTCTAAGAAACGGTTTCCATATCAGGTGACCGGCCCCTCCTAAAATTCTTAGAAAACTCCATGCTTTTCTAAGAAATGGTCTCAATATTAGGTAACCGGCCAATCTTAAAATTCTTAGAAAACTCCACTCTTTTCTAAAAAACGGTTTCAAATCATGTAACCGACTCCTCTTAAAATTCTTAAAAAATTCCATGCTTTTCTAAGAAATGGTCTCAATATCAGGTGACCTGCCCATCTTAAAATTCTTAGAAAACTCCACGCTTTTCTAAGAAATGGTTTCCATATCAAGTAACCGACCCCTCCTAAAATTCTTAGAGAACTCCATGTTTTTTTTAAGAAACGATCTCAATATCGAGTGACCGGTCTATCGTAAAATTCTTAGAAAACTCCACGCTTTTCTAAGAAACAATCTCAATATCAAGTGATCGGCTCATCCTAAAATTCTTAGAAAACTCTATGCTTTTCTAAGAAATGGTCTCTAATTAGTACTTAAAAGTGCATTTTTATCATGGTTTTATATCATCATTTTGCACTTGAAGTATCAATAACTCCTTAACTAAAGCATGTTTTTATAATAATATATCTAATAATATAAGATACCTTTAATTTGTGGTAAATGTTCATTTTAAATGTAGGCCTATCACATAAATGAAAGGATTGATTGATGACTTTAAGAACTTAAATTGCAAGGGCAAAGAAATGACCAAAATTAGAAAAGAGATGTATGTGCAATCCAAACCGGAACACTGTTTGGTAATTGGGTCATATCTGGAGCTATAGATCTCAGATTTAGGTCTACTTTATATGGATGGAAAGGTAAGACATAGGTCTACAAATTTCATATGGAGCCCAAGATCTGAAAATGCCATTTTCAAGTCCAAATTGTAGCAACAACAAAGAAGCCTGAATCTGTCCTCCAGCCCGAGCACTGTTCAGTATTTTGGCCATATCTGGAGTTCTAGAAGTCCAAATGAGCTGAATTTTTTACACAAGAAAGCTGAGACAATTGCCTACAACTTTCATTTTTGATGTTATCAATGACGTTTTGGGCAGATAAGAGAAGATAAGGATTGTCACCAAGTTAAGAGTTGTCCACCCACTCATCAATTAGTCATCAAATCAATAGTTTCCAATTTTGGCCTATAAAAGGAGGCATTTGCCATGCATTTAGGCATCTTGGTTTCCAGATCAAGATCATGCTCTTGCTTTCTCTCTTTGTATTTTTTGTAATGTTTATGCTTTGCTTTCATTAATATCAAGTTTATGCCTTTCATTTCCGTTCCTTTACTTAGTTAACTTTTATGTTCTTGTTTTGTTTATTTATTTTTCTTTCTTTTATTATGTTTAGCTAAGTTTATTATGTCAAGGTGAAAAGGTTACACTAATGGTGTAAGAATAAGTATAGTGTAAACTTAATATGCACTTTAATGTTTGATACTAACATGTTTTGTATTTGTTATCTTGTTCACTCTTTAATACTTTGCTTGTTAAATGACTAATCTTGATTTATGTTGTATAACACTTGGTACAACAAATGCTTGGCACTTTCATAGTTCATACTGTATGGTATAACCGACACCTGAGCTATAAAAGGAACTTGATTTGTTATTAACATAAGTTATAATCATGAATGCTTGACGAGATTTACAAGTACTAGCATTAATTGAATAAGATGACTAATGTAATCATGTTAACAATATATAATCTGATTGGAACCTCCTTTGTGTGTGGTTTCCAATTCAATAATAAGAGTTTATACTATACTTGTTTGGTTTCCAATTGAATAATAAGAGTTTATACTATACTTGTTTGACATACCATTAGTGAAACCTCTAACCTTGACATTTGTTATTATTATTGTTTAATCGTTACATTAATTTTCCATCTCCAAGTTCTCATCATCTTCTTCTTCTTCTCTTTCTTTATTATTACTACTATTACTACTACTACTACTACTACTACTACTACTACTACTAGTACTACTACTACTACTACTACTACTACTACTACTACTACTACTACTAATTATTATTATTATTATTATTATTATTATTATTATTATTATTATTATTATTATTATTGTCATTGTTGTTATTATTGTTATTACTATTATTATTGTTGTTGTTATTATTATTATTGTTGTTGTATTATTATCGTTTATAATTTGTACAATTAACCTCCCTGTGGTTCGACCCCGGTCTTGCCGAGTTATTTATTACTTCGACACTCCTGCACTTGGGAGAAGACATCAATCTTTTAGTCGTGTCAGTTTCAATATCAGGTGACTGCCCATCTTAAAATTCTTAGAAAACTCCATGTTTTTTTAAGAAACTATTTCAATATTAGGTGACCGACCCATCCTAAAATTCTTAGAAAACTCCACGCTTTTCTAAGAAATGGTCTCAATATAAGATGACCTTCCTATTTTTTTTAAAAAAATTCCATGTTTTTTCTAAACAATGGCCTCAATATTGGGTGGCCTACCATTCTTAAGATTTTAAAAATACTTCATATTTTTCTAAAAAAATAATTTCAATATCGGGTGTCTTGCCCATTTTCAATTTCAAAAGAAATTATCTTACCTCGAGGAATTAAGTAGTGCAGTTTCACAATTCATATTCTTTTTCATAGTTTTGTTGACCTGAGATTTTGTATCTTAGTGATTTCCAAAAAACTTTAAACTAATTTTTCTTTCATCCCACCTTCTCCTACCAAGTTAGTGTTATGAAAATATAGCATGCATGTTTTTTGTTACCTATTTTGAAAACATAGGTCTCCATTTCTGTTGTAAACTTCTTCAAGCTCTTGTTTTTACTTCTTTGCCTGATCTATCCTCTTTAACCATTACATGTTCCATGTGTTACATTTCCTATCCTTTTCATACTTGATGATAAGATCTCCAGTTCCTTATGGGGCTTTTTCTTACTCCATTGAATATTGCCTTTTTTTATACTTTTGCTGATGTTTTAATTGTCTTTTCCATTTTTAAGAAATTACTTTCAAAGGAAAACTCAAAAGATATAGTTTTTTTCATGAAAACTAAAACTTTTAATGCAATGGCCATATTTTGTTTTAAGCAATTCTCATAAAAGGTGTTTCAGAAGTTTTATGATGATGTCCCCTTTGGGCTTTGGTTCATTATAGACCTCTATGTGCATTTTTTTTCTTTTTTTTGCCCCCAGTACGGTGTGCAATACCTGTTAGTTTTAAAATTGGTTTGGTTCCCTCTAATTGATGGAGTCATTTCCTTAGTTATATGTAAGAAAAGAGTTTGTTTAAGTAAAATATTTCAAATGTTATGAAATCATGCACTTTATGAAGAAAAAAAGTTTTTTATAGAGAGAATTCATGGCCGAACTTTATTTTATTGATTGGGAAATTATGAAATACATCAAGCGTAATATTTTCTTATAGGGTCAGAATTCACTGGCCTAACTAGATCTTCTCCATCCATTTTAGATAACAGCAAGGCTCCTCCTGAGAATGCTTTCTTCACAACATAAGGGCCCTCATAGGTTGGCGCATATTTACTCTGATCTTCTCCTGGTAAAGGCGATACTTTTTTCAATACAAGATCTCCTTCGTGTAATCCTTGAGGTCGAAACTTCTTGTCATATTATTTGGCCATCCTTCTTTGGTAGAGTTAATGATGACAGATTACAACTATCCTTTTTTCACTTATCAAATTCAGTTGTTTATATCTAACTTTTGCCTATTCTACCTTTTCCAGCTCAGAGTCTACTAGTACTCTCAATGAGGGGGTTTCCACTTCTAAAGGCATCACTGTTTCTATTCCATATACCAAAGCGTACGGGGTGGCTCCTATTGAAGTTCGGACTGCGGTGCGGTACGCATGAAGGGAAAATGGCAACATCTCATACCAATCTTTATAGGTGACTACCATCTTCTGAATAGTCTTTTTGACATTCTTATTAGCACCTTCTACCACATCATTCATCTTTGGTCTCTGCGGCGAAGAGTTAGAATGCTTAATTTTCCATTTAGCATAGAGTTCTATTATCATCTTATCATTGAAATTCTGGACATTATCAATTATAATCTTTTCTAGTGGACCATATCGACAAATCAAAATTCTTTTGATAAATTTCTGTATCACCTTTTTTACCTCTACTTCATCCAAACATCTCAATAAATTTTTGTCAAATGATTTCTTATACAAAGTTTCCCTATCAAGATAGAAATCCATTACCAACCTCCTTAAAGTCTTCTTGTTAATTTTGGATGACCTCATAGGATATGTTTGGTTTTGGATGAAACTCTTGATATCATAGTACCAAAGGTTTCCATCTATTTCTCTTTCAACTAAGCAACAATGAGTTGGGTCACTTCTGATATCAATGTGTATCGGTTGCATCTTTTGCCCAAAGTCCTTTCTGGCCATGGAAACTAACATGGCCAAAGCATCAATAAAAATGGTTTCCTTCCCTTCCTAGATGAGTGAGCTTTATTTCCTCAAATTCTTTGACTGATTTAGACAAGAATTCCTGGTAAGGTCTTAACTTCTTTATCTTGATTTGCCATTCTCCTTTTACTTAGTAAATGATCAATATTGAGTCTCTATACACATCTATTTTTTTATGTTTAGCTCCAATGTAGCCTCTAAATCTGAGAATGCAAGCTTCATACTCAACTGTGTTGTTAGTGCACCCGAACTGCAACTTAACTAGAATCGAATACTGTTTCTTATCAAGAGAGATTAACACTGCCCCCACTCCGTTACCACAATACCATTAAAATATATAAATCACTAATCTGATTTCCCTTCCTCAATTGAAAGCACATCTTCATTAGGAAAATCAAATTTTAATGGCTCATAATCTTCCACAGCATGATTAGCTAGGTGATCAACAATGACATTCATAGCTTTCCTTGACATATAAACTATGTAGTACTTAGCCAGTATAACTTGCCATTTTGCAATTCAGCTTAATAGATGGGGGTAGATTCAGTAGACACTACTTGATTTTCTTGAAAGCTTCTTCACACTCTTATTCTAAATTCCAAGATTCTTCTTTTTTAATAATTAAAGATGGGGTCATAAGTCGTGGTTAATTAGGATATAAACAGCGCAATGTAATTCAACCTTTCCAAGAACCTCCTCACATCCTTCTTAGTTTTGGGAGTTGACATAGATTGAATAGCCTTTACTTAACAAGGGTCCACTTCTATCTCTTTATCACTCACCACGAATCCTAACAACTTTCTAAGATTTCATCTAGAATGAACACTTTGCGGGGTTAAGCCTCAACTTATATTTTATTAGTCTTTCAAACAATTTCTTCAATATTTAAACATGACTCTCTTCCTTTTTAGATTTTACAGCCATATCATCCATGTATACCTCAATTTGTTTGTGCATCATGTCATGAAATAGAGTCACCATAACCCTTTGGTAAGTGGCCCTGACATTCTTCATCCCAAATGGTATGACCTTGTAGCAAAAGGTCCCCATGGTGTTACAAAGGTTGTCTTCTCCTTATCCTATTGTGCCATTTTCATATGATTTTAGCCCAAAACTCCATCCATAAATGAATATGTGGATTGACCAATACATTTATGTATGGTAGAGGAAATTTATCTTTAGAGTTAGCCTGGTTTAAGTCCCTAAAGTCCAAACCCTAATTTTATCTTCCTACAACTATGTTGGACACCTATTGTGAATACTTGACTACTTTTAGAAAATTCGCGTTGCGCTGCTTTTCAATTTGTCTTTACTTTGATTAAGACATTTAGATTGGTCATTCATAATCTTTGTTTAACCGATTTGCGTCCTTTTACTAGTGGTACCCTATCCACAAGCATGTCTTTACAATCTCAGAGTATGCAATCAAATCTTCTCTTACTTTAGAAGTGATCACAATCCCTATCCTTAGTTTTTTCTCTTAATTTTTCTTTGCCCACATATATGGTTTGAAGTTCCTCTCTAGTGGGTTTCCAAGCTTGTTCATGTTGTCCTATTTTCATCTCATTCTTCCTCTTCTACAGCTACTATGTGTTCTTTAAAGTTTGGCCATTCATTCTCAATGTAAAGTGCAGGTGTTCGTTTTGGAAGATTCACTTTGAAAACAGAAAGTGATGTGTAAAAACATTAAGATGAACTTTTAAAAATGGATGATCTCATTAAAGGGAAAAAAAGGTTGTCTCAAAACATTTGCTCAAGCAAATTGATTAGGTGCACAACATCATTCCAAATTCCTTCAAGCTCTTGTTTGGTACTGAGCTTTTGGGTGTGACCTTTCTTCGTTTCCAATTTGTTTCTTTAATCGAGTGTTGTGGATTCCAGAAGGGGGATCTATGTTTCTAGGTCTACGAATGCATGCGATTAATACTTAAAAATGTATTTTTATCAAGGTTTTGTATCATCATTTTGCACTTGAAATATCAAGAACTCCTTAACTAGAGCATGTTTTATAATAATAAGTCTGATAATATAAGATATCCTTAATTTATGGTAAATGCTCATTTTAAATATAAGTATTCTTGTAATTCAAAGGATTAACTATTGTGATTAACTATTGGAAGTGAAAGGACAAAGAAAAGGCTAAGCTTACGAAGGAGATGCCGATTCACTTCAAATTCGAACACTGTTCAGTCATCGGATCATATCTAGAGCTATAGATCTTGGATTTCATATTAATTTATATGGCTGGAAAGATAACAAATAGGCCTACAACTTTCATGGGTATTGAAAGACCCAAATTTGACATTTTCAAATTCAAAGTTTGGCCACAAAAGAGAAGTCCGAATTTGTCTTGCAATCCAACCCAAACACTACTCAAAGTTTTATTCATAACTGGAGTTCGAGAAGTCCAAATGATCTAAAATTTGGTGGGTGGAAGGAAAAGACAATTTCCAACAACTTTCATGAAGAGAACCAGCTCAAATTCGGATGGTAGAAATGAGATTTCATCCACACAAGAGCATGAGTGCTATCCACCACGTCCACCAGCAGCACTACTCAGTATTTTAGACATATCTCGAGCTGTAGTGCTCCAAATGATCTGAAATTTGGAGGGTTGAAGGAAAAAACAATTTCCAACAACTTTTATGAAGAACACTTTGCCAAATTCTGATTGCATCAATGTAAATTTAGCCAGTCAAAGTGCTTGAGTGATGTTGTCCACCAAGTCCATTAATCAATAGTTGGCCACTACATCAATTATCAATTACCAAATAAATAGTTTCAAATTTTAGTCTATAAAACGACCCATTTGGCATTCATTTAGGCATCTTGTTTTCCATATCAAGATCATGTTCTAGCTCTCTTTCTTTATATTTTTATAATGCTTAAGTTTTGTTTTTATTAATTTCTTGTTTATGTTTTTCATTTCTTTTGCTATACTAAGTTAACTTTATATCATGTTTATGTTCTTATATTGTTTCTTTAAGTTTTTCTCCTTCATAATGTCTAGCTAAGTTAATTACATCAAGGAGAAAAGATTTAACCAATGGTGTTAGGATAAGTATAATATAAACTCAATATGGACTTCAATGCTTATATCCTAAACAACTTGCTATTAACACGTCTTATCATTTTTATCTTATTAATTCTTAATACCTTACTTGTTAAATGATTAATCTAGATTTATGTTGTATAATACTTGGTACATCAAATACTTGATCCTTCATAGTCTTCAGCCGACATCGTTATTATGAGAGGAACTTGATTTGTTGTTAACATAAGTTAGTATCATGAATACTTGATCAAATTTATAAGTATGGTGTTATGTAAATAAAATGATTAATATGATCATGTTGATAATTAATAAAGAGTTTATACCTTACTTATCTCTTGTAATATTAGTAGATCCTTTAACCTTGACATTTGTTTTTATCATTGTATAATCTTCACATTAATCTTACATCTCAAAGTCCTATTTAACTCATCTTCACCACCATCATCATTGTTCTTCTTCTTCTTCTTCTTCTTCTTCTTCTTATTATTATTATTATTATTATTATTATTATTATTATTATAGTTAACTTCCCTATGGTTCGACCCCGGTCTTGCCGGGTTATTTATTACTTTGACACTCCTGCACTTGGGATAAGATATCAACTCTTTGATTGTGTCAGCGTGAATAGATACATAGGAAAATGCATGATATAATGCATGATTGTGATAAGAATACATTTGTATATTGGGTATGGATGTTGCCTTTTTGTGAACGAATAATAGCCACCACCTTATGAACATAGGTTCTTTTGTCACATTGCTTTGCTAGGAGTATTGCCTTTCTAGTCATTTGCTTGAATCATATTCATTAAGAGACAAATTTTGCATAAGAAGATGGGTTAACGCTCTTTTTATTAATGCTTGATAAGTTTATTATATTTAGAAATAAAAAGAAAATACAACATATTAATCCCTTTCCTCCACAAACTCTCTAGCCAAAGGTAAGAAGGTAAAGTCGCGGTTCTCAATCTTTCCTAGAAAAGCATAAGTTTCAGCTAGGTTTCGGCGATAGCGAATGATGTCCCCTCTCATATTTCTCTCATTGATTCTAGTAATTCGAGCAGGTGTACAACTTCATCCATTTGCTCATCTATCTTGGTCATCTTTTTTATGAGAAATATATTGGTTCTGTTCAAAGCAGCATTGCTGGCATCGATTTAATGCTTGTGTTTTTCCATTGCTGCTAGCTTCTTGTCCAAATACTTCATCTTTTCACGTTCCTTGTCAAGTTTTATCCTTATAACTTTTATCTTATTCTTCTTAGCTGCTAACTCTACTTCAATAGCCTCAAAACCTTTCCTTTTACTCTCTTCCTTTCAATCTATCGAGCAGCTTTCCAACTCCATATATTTCTTGTTCAAATCCTTATACTTCCTAATCTTATCCATCAATTCAAACTAAACTTATGCAAATTTTTCTTGGTAATATTCTGCGTTTCCTTGAAAATCATTAAAGTCAATCTTCATTACTTCAAGCTTAGAGCAACTTTGCATCCAATTCAAAGTCATCCTTCCTAGCTCCTTCTCACTTTCTTCCCTAGTAATCTTCTCCTCACCTAGCTTTAACTCAAGCTTTGTTATTCTCGCATCTCTAGATTGTATTTGCTCATCTAGAAATGCTCTCCTTTTATCCCTTTCCAGCATCATTTCTTCCAACATTGCCTTATCTTTTCTGTTTTTGCTCAACTCTATTCGAAGTTGTTCCATTTGTCTTCTCAACTCCTCTTCATTATTTACCTTTTTTCTCTTAATCAGCTCTTCTATAGTTTGGGGAGATTTGACTCCTACGCAAGGCATGGTTAAAGCAACTAAGTCTCTTCATCGTGTATATCCTTCACTTGCACTTGGATCCTTTAAATCTTCAACCAAAACCAGATGTTTTCAATCTTGTTTGATAATCTCTAAAATGTTTTGTGTAATGGGATCTTTGAACAAACCAAAAAATTAAGCAATTCCCATAGTCCTTGGAAACAAACTACATGCCCCCAAGTGCCTTACCACTAGGGTAGGAGCATAACTCACATAACCTGTAATCCCTACCAATGACACCCAATGTTTTTGTACATAACTCATCAGGATTTTCACTGTCGTTTCCCATAGGGCTCTCCACTTGAAATCACTATTAGGTAACCCATCTAATTTGTCAACCCAACCTTGGTTGTCTAGATCTCCCCATTCTTCTTCTTCTACTACTAAGTTTAGTGGTCTTTGGGTGAACCACAAAAAATTATTGAAGACAAGTTTTTTTTTTGTTTTGATATGGCTAACCATCTAGATATACAACAACTGTGTGTAGCATCTCATTACTCCTTTTACAGTCCTTCTACAATGGTTAAGTGTTAAGATGGTTTCAGTTAATATAGCAACCACTAGATTGATTTGAATATTCTCATACTCTATATAAGTAGTAGCGGCCTCCAAACTCACTACACCTGTTTGGCTTGGGAACACACAAGGTGAAATATGTCCAAGGCAATCAATCTCTCTTTTTCTGATCCTGAATTCTTTTCTAGTTCAATTTCTAGCATCCTCTATTTTTAACCGGTAGCATTCTTTTCTAAAAACTTTTCCAATTAGCGATTCTAAGCAATTTTGACAGTTCAGGGATGATCTTGTCAAATCTCAAAGGAAAATAAATCCTATACAGATTGTTTGGAAACTCAGTCAACATCCTAAATTTCTCTATAGTGGGACATAGGTTTATACTTCCAAGAGAAAAACACCAGTAGTCTGGATCCTAAAAATGAACTAAGATCCGCATAGCTGGGCTTAAAACTTATACCCTTGTAATTTCCACTAAACGTCTATACTTCCTAAAAAATGCATCCTTATCCATATTCTGAAAGTGAGTCATTAACTTGTTCACCTCATTCATAATGCAATTCAGGTTCTTGATTGGTGACAGCTTTTTAGCATTGCTTCTAAGGTAGTCTCCTTTAGTCAATTATGACAGTTCAAAATTTTTCCCATATTCTACGATGGAAAATTTAGCAATGGTGGCCATTTCGTTCACAAGCCCTACAATTCAAGATGCCTTGGGGTTAGACTTGTTTTGATACAAAAAATATTACGGAGCATACACCCTAAAGATAGGTTTTAGTTCCTTTACGTGAGATATAGGGTAGGTTTACTACTTGGTCTCTAAAAAAAAGTCTCTTGCTATCTCAATGATCACCCTTGTAAAGACAATATGGGGGTTCAACAAATAATGGAATGGCATGTATACCAATTACTATCAGTCTAAACACTAAGCTAAGTGTTAGGGTTTATACAAACTTAAACCTTGATTCAAGTCATATGGCAAGCTGCTAATCCCCATCCTATCGTACCTTCACGAGCGGGCAGCGAACCTCGATTGATTTTGGGGTCTTTTGTTTTTGTTTGTGGATAAAGGAGTCGCCACCTAGTATTTTGGTCACTAGGAACCCTAGTACACCCTGCATGAGATAAATTTCTCGGTGTTTGGTTTGCTTTATAATTGCTATGGGGTTGGTGTTTTCTAATCCCATCAGTTTTCTTAGCTTTGATTCAAACTAAATTTTTTAAGATAGAAATCTAATGAGATTCCATGTGCTTTAAAAGCTCATTTTTCCCTTAGTATTTCAAGAGTTTGCGACTCGTAAATCACAAGGAGGAGGGACAAAAATTTAGAAATCCATGGTGCTTTAAAAACCTCTTTTTACCTTAGTGTTTTAAACTCTTACGACTTGTAAATCATGGAGTAAAAAGTTAAAATGTTCTCGATTATAATCAAGGCTTCTTTCAAGGATGTGTGATGACTTATTATCCCTAGAAAATTATTTTGGATATTTACCACTTAAGGTTTTTTATTCAAATATTTACAGTGAATAATAACAAGTTATTCCCATTAAATATTTTTGATATTTATCCTTTAAGGATTTCTTTATCCACACATGAACGGTGAATAATAGATAAATTCCTCTCAAAATAAGATTTTTTTATTTTTTTGAAATATTGGCCAACACCCTGTTGAGTTTTACAAACATGTTGTAAAATCCAAAAATGCAAGAAAATATTTTTTATTTAAAAAATATCCATGCAAAAACACATTTTTGAAACTTTAATATTTTTTGTATAAAAAAAAGCGTTCAAAACATGTTAGGTATTGGTCGTGTGCAACATATAAGAAGACATTTTATATATATACACTTTTGTCACATTGCATCGAAAATCGGGTGTTATAAATACGAGATTGATATTTTTATTTTTGATGCAGTGTGACAAATATGTGTGTGTATATATATATACACACACACACACACATTTGTCACACTGCATCGAAAATCGGGTGTTATAAATACAAGATTGATATTTTTATATAAAAAAATAAAAAAAGAAAAACAAATAAATACACGTTCAAGTGCTGGTTATTGTTCAAATGAATTAAATTTCACTTGTACAGTAACAAATGCAATTAAGAATACATGTAAAAGCTGAGAATAATAATAATAATAATAATAATACACATTCAAGTGAATTTGCCTTCCCTAGTTACTATTCAAGTGAATTAAATTTCACTTGAATAGTAACAGATGCAAACTAAGAATGCATAATGTCTTAACATGCAAAATGCAAAAAAAAAAAAAAAAAAACTAGGAGATAGAGACACAACTTACTGGTTCGCTAGCGACTCCGGCTCTTTCAGTCCTCCACTTTCTGCAAATCTCTGCTTATTCTGAAAAGATGACTTACTAGCTGATGTATAAAGCTTCTGCTTTCTCGCCTTTGGTATCCAAAGAGAGACTCCTCTCTCCTTTGTCCTTTCTCTTTTTTAGTTTCCTCTCTTTCTTCTGGTTTTCTGCACCTTTTTCTCCTCTGTTTTGCAGACTTTATTTGTAGAAAGAATGGAGCAAAGACCAAAAGTTAGTCCTTGCTTCTTCCTTGTTTCTCCTTTTTTTTTCATATTTTCTTTTCTTTTCTTTTTCTTTTACTACCTGCCTTCTTGATCTCATAACAACGCAAGGATGAATGAAGAAACTCCCTCTGTTTTATGTGTTTTTTCTCTCCTAGCTGCCTACCTCTCTTGTGTTTTTTGTCTTTCTTTTTCTGTTTTCCTCCATACCCTCTCTTTTTTTTTTTATCCCCCTTTTTACTAGGTCATTAGAGGGGCTTATAATCTAAAATGCAGCTTTATTTAGGAAACAAATATTACATTCATTTTAGGGTGTAATCTCGGGTGAGAAGAAATAGGAAAACCACAATATTTTGATTTTGATTTTATGATCATATCTGATTCCTTTCCAGCTTTTTTCAGAGGATGGTATGACTCCTTTCTTTCCTTCTATAGCTGGACCATGAAGTTAGCTGTTACCTTTAAAATAAGGCAATAAAAACGTGGTCTGCAGCTCTTCAATCCAGCAAGAGAAACATGGAAACCAAACAAGAAATTACAGATAAAAGGAAAGAAAAACTGGGATAGTTGTGCAGAAAAAAAAGTGTAGTTCTTTAATTTCTTCCTTCTAATTTTATCTTCAATCAATTTCCTTATTTTAATGCCTTTTCCCTTTGGTCCTTGGTCCAAAAAAGGGCTTCAAATTGGCCTGTAATTGGTCCTCAAACTTTAAGCATCTTGCAATTGTGCCCCTGCAAACTTGGGCAAAAATCCTTCTCACGGCATGAATCCTTACTTTCACACTAGATATTCAAACGGGAATATCTTCAGCTTCTAATATCAAAATCAAGCGATTCAGAAGCCCATATTGATCTATACATCAAGGATTACAACTTTGGTGAAGGAGTTGAAGTGAGATAAAATTGTTTTAAAAAATAAAATCTGGTAGTAATCTAATTGATAAAAAAGGTCTCCTAATCTAATTTAGAAAATGACAATGTTAAGAATCCTGATATGACTAAGAGTATGACCTAAGAATAAATCAATAAAATTTGTGATGGAAATAGAGGTTTTTAGTGCAAACTCGGGTTAAGATCCTTCCCGTGGCAAAATTCTCTACTTTCATGTTAGATATTCAAATAGGAATATTTTAAGCTTCTGATATCGAAATCAAGTGATTCAAAAGCCTATATTTATCTGCGCGTCCAAGACTACAACTTTGATGAAGGAGTCGAAGTGAGATAAAATTGTTTTAAAGAACAAAATCTAACAGTAATCTAGTTGATCAAAAAGGTTCTTGATCTAACAATGCTGAACATCCAAATCTGACTAAGAGTCTGCTCTAAGAATAGTGATTCTTATGACCTAATAAAGGTATAGGTTAATTTTTCAACATGTCATATGTGACATAATATAGCTAGGATGGTCAGATATCATACAAAACTAAGTTAGAATTAGAGCTTAAGTTGGAACAAAAAATTGCAATAGCAGCAGAACTATTTTTTTTATTGCAAATTATGAGGGATTTATCCAATCTTAAAGACTAGATAAAGAAGGAACGAATTTAGTATTATGAAAACTCCTGGTCAATCTAAGAAAACCTAATGATTTTGGCAACAAAGGAGAAGGATAAAGAGAGCAGAAAAAAGCTCAAACAGGGTTTCAAAAAAATATTTCTTTCTTTCCTTTCGCCAATCTTCTAGCAAACATGAGTTAAACTCATACACTCAGTTCAAAAGAGGTATACACCGTCTCCAGCACGTGGGGTCTAAAAATGAGTAATAACAATAGTAATTCTTATAAAAATATAGTTATGGATACGATGAGAATGAATGAGAGTTATACCATTTAATGTTCAATTATAGATAAAGAACTTAATGGAAGCGCAACCATATTTTTTTGATCTTTTGAAAGGTTCTAACAAACCATTATTGGATGATTGCATAAATTATAGCAAATTATTGATCATTACACTATGTTCAACATTAAGTCAGCTAATGGGTTAAGTGAGGTCGGTTATGATAAAATTGTTGAATGGACAAGAAACATTTTACCTAAAGGGAACAAGCTGAAAGAGAACTTTTATGCTGCCAAATCCATGATGAAACCTCTCGGTATAGGATACCAAAAAATAACACGTTCCCAATCTTTTATATATTGTGTTACCTTGAAAATATAGAGTTGGCTGAGTGGAGAACATGTGGGCATTCTTATTATAAACCATGTCTGGTAGGGGAGAATGAATGAAAGTGA
>NW_011499988.1:562300-570870 GCF_000495115.2 Populus euphratica
CCATGTCTGGTAGGGAAAGGACTCTTGTCACACATAAAAAACTTAAATGCTTCTTAATCACACCTAAACTAAAGAGGTTATTCATGTCACCAAAGATTGATGAGCATATAACATAACACCAATCACATGATGCGGTGGATAGAGTGATGATGCACCCTTCCGATGGTGAATTCTAGAAACACTTTAACGTTGTGCATCTCTAGTTTTTAGTGGATACAAGGGACATGCATCTTGAGTTATGTATAAATAATCTAATCTATTCGGGTAATTTGTTTCTCCTTATTCTTCATGGCAGGTGATACTCACTATTTACAACTTGCCACCAAGAATGTGTATGAGGTTGAAGTTCAGGTTTTTATTGCAGTCTTACTCGATCCTAACAGTTTAGGTTAGAATATAGATGTTTGTCTTTGACCATTAATTAATGAGTTAAAGTAGTCGTGGTCATCCCAGGCTTTAACTTATGATATATCAAGGAAATAATTTTTTCTTGATAGAGATAGCTTTGATGTGGACTATTAATAATTTTCCAACTTATAAAATGATTTATGGTTGGAGCACGCATGAAAAACTAGCATGTTCATATTATATTGAAAATAACAAGGCATTTACCTTAATAAACAACTGTAAAATATCTTCTTTTTTCTATTGTCACTTGTGGTTCTTGCTAATAGATCACATGTTCAAAAATAACTTTTTTATTGTTAGAGTTTAGAGAGATGTTGTACTACCACTTCTTTCAGGTGAAAATTTGTATAGTATGGTGTTAGAGTACGATGATATTGTGTTTGGTTTTCAATCCAATAAAAAAAAGTTTTCTAGTTTTGGTTTGACCTATAATTGAGTAAAACAATGTATTTTTTAGGAGCTTCTTTATTGGAAGATCAATCTATTTTTCCATAACCTTGATGCCATGCATATAGAATAAAATGTGTTTCAGAATATTTTCAACGTGATTATAGATATGAAGGGGAAGACAGAGGACAACATTAAGACTCTAATGGATATAACTTTGTTTTGTAATTTTAAAAATATAGAGTTAGTTTATGTTGAGTCATGGATCGTAATACACAAAGCCAATTTTGCCTTAAACAATAATGTATAGTTATTTGTCTGCCAATGACTTAAAAGTCTATGTTTTTCTAATGGACATGCCTCGAACATATCAAGATTGATGAATTTAAAGGATTGCAGATTATATAGAATAAAGAGTCATGACTACTATATATTTATACAAACACACATTTCATTAGCTTACCAAGATTTATTGCTAAAGAGGATATGAGATGCACTCACGAAGATCAGTCACTTCTTAGATATATGTGTTCTAACAAGTTGCAAACACAACACATGGAGAGGTTTGAAACAAATTTCATCGAGATAATATGCATACTTGAGATGATATTCCCTCCATTGTTTTTTTAACTTGATGGAGCATCTACCTATACATTTATCATTTAAGGAAAAAGTTCAAGGCTCAGACCAATATAGATGAATGTATCTATTCAAGAGGTTAGAGTTTACACATGTATCATAATTAACATTTTATTGTCTCTCTTTGCATATTTTAAAAATTTTATTTAATTTTATACAAGTACTTGTTCAACCTTAAAAGGCACAAGAATTTTATCATGGCTGAGAATATTTTTATTGATGTTGACACTAAGGACTTGAATGGATGTTGTTACTGATTTTTAGGACCCCACATCAATAAAAAATCAAAAACATATTGGAAAAAAAAAAGATATATTAGTGAGAAGAGTATGTTAGAACGCCAAAGAAATTACTGAAGACTAGTTGAGGGAGATTAAATATACGTGATTACAATTTTTATGATAATGTATTTTTGACCGATGAAGGCCCTATTAACAAAGAAAATTAATTTGAGGAAAATTCAAAATTGAATGTTTAACGACTCATTTAGAATTTTCCAAGTTTATTTGAATTTATTGAGGGCTTAGTTGCAAAAAAACATTGATTTTTAAAAGTCAATTTGGGTTTTAATTGGAAGAAATTAAAGTATAGGGGTCAAGTTGCAATTTTTAGGAGTTCATTTGATTAAATCGGGGGCTTAATTACATAAAAATTAAATTTTGATAGACGAATAAGGACTTGATTAAATAAATCCAAAACCAAGGATCAAACTGAAAAACACACGTGAATATAGGGACTGAAATTAACCAAATTAAGGGTCAAAATACATAAATTCAGAACCAAGGACCAAAATGAAAAAGACAACCAACTTAAGTGTTGATATTTGAGTTTGGTAGGGGTTAAATTACATGCAATTTAAAACTTTTTGGTGTCAATTATAGGTGTATGTGCCATAATTGAAATAAAAATAACTAAATTATAATTTTGCCATATCCCAAATCAAAAACCCTAATTTCTAGGGTTTTAACCTAGACGACGTGTCATTCAGCTTGTCGCATCCTGGCGATGAGCGTGACGTCTCGATAACCCTTCCTAGAGAGGGGATTACTGACACGACGAAAAGATTGTTGTCTTCTCCCAAGTGCAGGAGTGTCGAAGTAATAAATAATCGGCAAAACCGGGGTCGAACCACAGGGAGGTTAATTGTACAAATTATAAACAACAATTATCAACAACAATAATAGCAATAACAACAACAACAACAACAACAACAATAATAATAATAATAATAATAATAATAATAGTAATAGTAGTAGTAGTAGTAGTAGTAGTAGTAGTAGTAGTAGTAATAATAATAATAATAGTATTAGTAGTACTAATAATAATAAAGAAAGAGAAGAAGAAGAAGAAGAAGAAGATGATGATGATGATGAGAACTTTTACATAGAAAATTAACGTAAGGATTAAATAATGATAACAAGCAAAGTCAAGGTTAGAGGATCCACTAATGGTATGTCAAACAAGTATAATATAAACTCTTATTATTCAATTGGAAACCATACACAAAGGAGGTTCCAATCGGATTATAGATTATTAGCATGATTACATTAGTCATCTTATTCAATTAATGCTAATACTTGTAAATTTTGTCAAGCATTCATGATTATAACTTATGTTAACAACAAATCAAGTTCCTTTCATAGCTCAGGTGTTGATTATACCATACAGTATGGGCTATGAAAGTGCTAAGCATTTGTTGTACCAAGTGTTATACAACATAAATCAAGATTAGTCATTTAACAAGCAAAGTATTAAAGAGTGAACAAGATAACAAATATAAAACATGTTATTATCAAACATTAAAGTCCATATTAAGTTTATACTGTACTTATTTCTTACACCATTAGTGTAACCTTTACACCTTGACATAATAAACTTAGCTAGACATAATGAAATAAAGAAAAATAAATAAACAAAATAAGAACATGAATAAGATTAAAGTTAACTAAGTAAATGCAAGGAAATGAAAGGCATAAACTTGATATTAATGAAAGTAAAACATAAACATTACAAAAAATACAAAGAGAGAAAGCAAGAGCATGATCTTGATATGGAAACCAAGATGCCTAAATGCATGGCAAATGCCTCCTTTTATAGGCCAAAATTGGGAACTATTGATTTGATGACTAATTGATGAGTGGGTAGCCAACTCTTGACTTGGTGACAATCCTTATCTTCTCTTGTCTGCCCAAAACGTCATTGATAACGTCAAAATTGAAGCCACTTGAAAACATGAAAGTTGTAGGCAATTGTCTCATCTTTCTTTTGTAAAACATTCAGCTTATTTGGACTTCTAGAACTCCAGATATGGCCAAAATACTGAACAGTGCTCGGGCTGGAGGATAAATTCGGGCTTCTTTATTGTTGCTACAATTTGGACTTAAAAATGGCCTTTTGAGATCTTGGCCTCCATATGAAAGTTGTAGGCCTATGTCTTAACTTTCCATCCATATAAAGTAGACCTAAATCTGAGATCTATAGCTCCAGTTATGACTCAATTACCGAATAGTGATCCGATTTAGATTGCACCGACATCTCTTTTCTAATTTTGGCCATCTCTTTGCCCTTGCAATTTAAGTTCTTAAAGTCATCAATCAATCCTTTCATTTATGTGATAGGCCTGCATTAAAAATAGACATTTACCACAAATTATAGGTATCTTATATTATTAGATACATTATTATAAAACATATTTTAGTTAAGGAGTTATCGATACTTCAAGTGCAAAATGATGATATAAAACCATGATAAAAATGCACTTTTAAGTACTAATCACACCCCCCAACCAGCTTATTACTAGTCCCTAGTAATCAAAGCGTTAAAACAATTTTACTTTTGGGGTCTTTGTTTTTGTGAATAAAGGAGTTGCCACCTAGTATTATAGTCACTATGAAACCTAATTGGTCTTTCAGAGATTCTAAAGTAAAGGACTGGTTGCGTAAAAGGAAGGTATTAACATCCTTAGTATGCTCTAGCTAAAGTAAGTTACTTAGTGTTTGGTTTGCCTTGCTATGATATTGGTATTCTCTAATCAATTTTTCTAGGATAAGTTTGCTATGATGAATGATTTGGGTTTGAAGTCTAAAAGTAAGAATCCTTGGCCAATATAGATTATACCTTTAGATATGTTTACAAAGTGCCAAAGGGAACCAATGCAGATCTCTTGAAATTTGTGTTTGATTCGGACTAAATTTATTAAGATAGAAATACAAGGAGATTCAATGTGCTTTAAAAAGCTTATTTTTTTCTTGGTATTTCAAGTGTTCGCAACTTGTAAATCATAAAGAAAAGGAACAAAGATTTAGAAATCTAAGGAAATTCAGAGCAATTTAAAAGTCTATTTTTGCCTTCGTATTTTCTATTCTCACTGCTCATAAACCGTGGAGTAAAAAAACTAAATTAAAATTTCCTCAATTATAATGGAAGCTTCTTTTAAGAATGTGTGATGATTTATTATTTCTAAAAAAATATTTTGGATATTAACCACTTGGGGTTTCTTTATCCAAACATTAACAGTAAATAATAACAAGTTATTCCCGATAATATTTTGGATATTCATCCATTTGTAATTTCTTTATCCAAACATTAACGTTGAATAATAGATGAATTTTCTCAAAAATAAGATTTTTGTATTTTTGGAATATTGGCTAACACCCTTTGGAGTTTTACAAATATATTGTAAAATCTAGAATGTAAGAAAATAATTTTTGTGTTTGAAAAATCCATGCTAAAACACATTTTTAAAACTTCAAATATTTTTTTTAATAAAAAAAATTTAAAACATGTTAGGGTATTGACCATCTGCAACACACAAGAATTTTTTTTTCTTTTATATATATATATACACAAAAAACCACAAAACAAATACACAAAAAAAGCCCAATGATATTACATGTTTTTTTGGGCTGGGTCTAGCTCAGCCCATATAGCAGGGCTAAACCCAGCAGGCCTAACCGGGTTATTAGTCCAAACCAATGACCCAGTTAGGCACTGTTGTAGATTGCATATGTGAATTACTCATGCATGCATTGCATAGTGTGAAGGTAATTAATTTACCTTCATATAGTGCCAAAATGAAGGAGAAGAGAAACAGCTTACCTGGTCTATTAGTGATTGGGTTTTTTCCTACCCTCCTCTATATGTGTTTGTCTATTCTTCTTTGTATCTTTGCTCATCTTCCCTCTATCATCTTTGTTTGTCTATTCTTTTACTAATGCTCTCTCTAAAGATGATGAGGAAGATGGCGATGAAGGCGTGTTATGCTGGTTGAGTTCACACCCTTGTTACTGTGTTTTTCTACTTTTAATAGTGTTGTTGTTGTTTTTCTCTTTTGTTACTCTTCCTCTCTTTCTCATCTTTTTATTCTCTTTTCTTCACTTCTCCTCTATTTCTTCTTCTCTACTTTGTATCCTTTTTTTTTCCTTTCACATTCCAGTGAAGGTTTTTCTTCTATCTCCTAGTATCAAAGAAAAACCCCTTTCTTTCTCCTTGTTTTGCCAATATCTCTCCCTTTTTTTTGTTGGTCTCTTCTCCCTGTTTTTACTTTCTCTTCTCACTAGGTTTTGTTTTTAAGGGGGTGGTTGCTTTGTTTTTAAAAAATGAGAGGGGGTACTACTCTTTAGAGAGGGTTGAGATTTAGGTTTTTTTCCTTTTGTGTTTCCCTCACTTTTCTGTTCTAAAAAAAAACCCCTTATATAATGTAAACCCCAGGAAAAATAATAAATAAATAAAAGTGAAGAAATTCATGCATATAGTTAAATAAAACTAGAAATTCAGAAATTTTTGAATATAAATTTCCAGGCGAAATAATTCGAGACATTATAATAAACCTGGTACTGTTGAGGTTTGGATTTAATTGAAGAGAATAATAAACTTAAAGGAAAAGGGAGGTCTAAATACAAATAAGGGATAATATAGAGTATAAATACTCTCTCCTCACTAAAAAAATCTGTAGGAACCATGGGGAGAGAAAATAGGGAGTTTTATACCCATTCTTAAGAAATCAAGAGAGAAACACTAAAATTTTAAGAACCTATCCAAGATTAAGAGCTTAAAGATGGGATAAACACTTAAGAGCAAAAGATTACCAAGAGATTGAATAAGAAGAAGAGAAAAGAGGGAAATTGAACAAGAAGAAAAGAAAGGAGGGAGTTGAAAATCTTCAACTGGTTGAAGATCAAAATCTTAATTTGTACCGGGTAAGGTATTCTAAACATGATCTTAAAAAAAAAATTCATTTTTAAATTTGATAAAGAATTAATGCCTTGGTATTGAATTATAGGTTAGGGTTCTTAAACATAAATTGGAGAAAAAGTACTTATTGTTGACATTAAGTTAATTTATGTCTGTGGTATGTAGTTTATGAAAGTATTGCGTGAAGGGGAGGGGGAGACGAATCTAGATAGACTTGTCTCCTAACTTTCGATGAGATTTTGGGTAGAAGGATGAGGGGATTAGGACCGAGTTCTTTATAGAAATTGTAGACTTGAATGTTAGCTAACCAAGAAAACTGGTCTTGCTCAATTTGGAGATGTAGAACTCCAATTATGGGTTACCAACTGAGACTGAGTCATGACTGATTATGTAGGGCAATATGACTAATTAGTAAATGAACAATTTGGACTATCTTGGAGGAAAAACTGGGTTCTCCTCCCTAAAGAACTAGTAGCCTCATGTCCTAGCTTTCCAATGAGATCAATCTCACTTAAAATGAAGTTTTAGAACTTTAGATATAGTTAAAAATCTAATGAGTGTTCAAACAGTAACAGTTAGAAATTGGACAGTAACAGTTCAAAATCAAACAGTAACAGTTCAAAGTTAGACAATAACTGTTAGAAAAGTCAAACAGTAATAGTTGAAAGTTAGACAGTAACGGTTGGAAAAGTCAAACAATAATAGTTCAAAGTCAAATAGTAATAGTTTAAAGTTAGACAGTAACGGTTGGAAAAGTCAAACAGTAACAGTTCAAAATTAGACTGTAATAGTAAACTTTCACGTGAATACTATAACCAAGAACATAAAAGAATTGGGTCATACAAACACTTGTATATTGAGATATTAACTCTAAAAATATACATGATATATCTATGTATGTTATTATGAGGAAATGAACATGCATAGAAAGTAATATATGAGTAATGGATGAATATGAATTCTTTATAATATCAACTTGAAGGAATCATAACAAAAAAAAAACTTACTTATGATTCAGGAGGAGCAACTAGGATTGGATCTTCTGTTAGGGGAGGTTACAAGACAGGCGAAGTAGGTGCGTGATTTTCCCTCCTATTTGCACTTATATAATTTAGAATCCTTCTGGTGGATGCAATTATAATAAATATCGTGTTCAATGTAAATAAAGCCTAGTGTATTTACAAGATTAGCTTCGGCTAATGGCATCTGTGATAGGATTGTCAAGAAATGATTTACATGATTAGCTTTGGCTAATGACATCCGTGATAGGATTAACGGGATATGAATTATATGATTAGCTGCGGCTAATGGCATCCGTGATAGGATTGCCGGAAAATGAATTACAGGATTGAACCTTGTAAGGTCACCCAGTTTATGTAAGTAAATAAGATTATTCAATTAAGAATATGCAAATGAGTGTTAATTGGGTTTAAAAGATTTACATGCAAAATATAAGTTCTTTGTTAGAATTCTTATGGATTTGAAAAAAGTTAATACTTCATTCGTATTCATTACATGAGCATATATATATATATATATATATATGTATATATCAACATAATGATATGTTTATTTATGTAATAGGTCCATCAAACATCCAGGAAGATCATTAATTTAGGACTCTAATTTGTGAATCTTATGTAAATATTTAACTTAAAATAAAAGGTAATTAACATGTTTATGTAATATACTTTTGTACAAATCTTAATGTATTTATAAAGGTTCAGTTTAGCATGTAGTATTTTAGTTATCTTGTAATTAACCTTTTTAAAATATGTAAGAACACTTCTTATATTGTAAATACTTTCTTTGCATGTTAGTATTCTTTTTTCCTTTAAATTTTATGATATGATGTGTTGGACTATGTTCATATTGAACTTACTCATAGGATATATATATATATATATGTGTGTGTGTGTGTTTTGTATGGGGTTTGATATAGG
>NW_011499988.1:570900-578398 GCF_000495115.2 Populus euphratica
ATATATATATATACTTTGCTGAATTTTTGAAAAAAAAAATTTACCCTTAAATAAAGAGGATATGTTGGAATGTTTTAACATCAATCGAGTCGTATAGTCGGATTATTACATGAATGGAGGTTCACGTATAAAGGAAACTCTATACGTGATATTCATGGAAAAAATTCTAGTAATTATTGAAGAGATTCTCTTCTATAAATAGCCACTATAATTTCTATGTCTATGGTCTTTTAGATTGCAATGATTTATTTTCCATAACCAGCACCTATCAATTCCTACATCTATGGTATTTTATATTACAGTAATTGTTTTTCATATATGATTCCTTGATATTAGCCTTGGGATCTATGTTACTGCCACACATTCTTTTCTTTTTTCTCTTACAAAGCCATCTATTTCTATAATTGTGTAGGCTTGGAGACCAACTCTAATGTTCCCTTATCTTGACCGTGTGTGCAGTAGGAATGGTTACTGAAAAAGAAAAGAAATTACAGACTGGAGTAGACTTTGTACTCAAAACATGAATGAACAATACCATGCTAATTAATTCAACTATGGGGCTATTTCATATGCAATATGGTTTTTTAAAAATGAAGAAATTATAACGAATTTTTCCAATCCAGTCCTTCCTTTTTTCAAATCCTTTTGATTATTACTTAAAAGTGCATTTTTACTAAGATTTTATATCATCATTTTGCACTTGAAGTATCAATAACTCCTTAACTAAAGCATGTTTTATAATAACAAGTATGATAGTATAAGATATCTTTAATTTATGGTAAATGTTCATCTTAAATGCAGGCCTATTACATAAATAAAAGGATCGATTGATGAGTTTAAGTACTGAAATTGAAAGGACAAAAAGAGGGCTAAACTCAAAAAAAAAGATGCTGGTTCAACTCAAATTGGAACACTTTTCAGTAATTGGATCCTAACTAGAGCTATAGAACTTAGATTTAGGTATGTTTTATGATTAGTACTTAAAACTGCATTCTCATTAAGGATTTATGTCATCATATTGCACCTAAAGTATCATTAAATTCCCTAACAAAAGCATGTTTTATATTAGCAAGTCTAAAAATATAATATACCTTTAATTCATGGTAAATGTTCATCCTAAATGCAGGTCTATCACATAAATAAAAAGATTGATTGATGAGTTTAAGGATTGAAATTGAAAGGATAAAAAGAAGGCCAAACTTAGCAAAGTGTTGCTGGTGCATTCCAAACTCGAACACTGTTCAGTAATTTGATCATATCTGGAGCTGTAGATATCAGATTTAGGTCCATTTTATATCGATGGAAAGGTAAGACATAGACCTACAACTTTCATATGAAGTCAAAGACTCAGTTCTGCCGTTTTCAAGCCCAAATCTTAGCAACAACAAAGACGTCGGAAGTTGTCCTGCAACTCAAGCACTATTCGGTTTTTGGCTCATATCTTGAGTTCTAGAAGTCCAAATGAGCTCTGGTTCTTTTTGTTGGAAAGCTGAGACAATTTCCCACAACTTCCACAATTCAGTTGGCTATAATTCTGATGTGAGCAATGACGTTTTGGCCAGCCAACAATATCAAAAATCAGCCCACAATATCAAAAAAACAGCAGCCATTAATGTCAAAAATCAGCCACCAAATCAATGGATGCCCACCAATTCTTCAATCAATCAATAGTTCTGAAACTTAGCCTATAAAAGGAGGCATTGTCCATGTATTTAGTCATATTAATTTTCAGATCAAAGTTATCTTCTTGCTTTCTCTCTACATCTTTGTAATGTTCAAGTTTTCTTTCATGCTATAGTAATCTCTTGTTTATGCTCTTTCATTTCCTTTCTTATTCTTAGTTAGCTTATATTATGTTTATGTTCTTATATTGCTTATTTATGTTTTTCTCCTTCTTAATGTTTAGCTAAGTTAATTATGTCAAGGTGAAAAGGTTTCTCTAATGGTGTTAGAATAGGTATAATATAAACTCAACATGAGCTTTAAATGTTTATATCCAAGAAAGATTATTATTAACATGTTTTATCTTTTTATCTTACTAATTCTTAATACCTTGCTTATTAAATGGTTAATTTAGATTTGTGTTGTATAATATTTGGTACATCAAATGCTTGATCCTTCATAGTTTTCGGCCGACATCATTATTATGATAGGAACTTGATTTGTTGTTAACATAAACTAGCAACATGAATGCTTGATGATATTTATAAGTATGGTATTACTTAGATAAGATAATTAATACGATCATGTTAGTAATTTATAATGAGCTAATAACGAGAAATCATCCGATTAGAACTTCCTTTGTGTGTGGTTTCTAGTTGAGTAATAAAAAGAGTTTATATTATATTTATTTGAAATACCATTAGTGAATCCTATAACCTTGACATATGTTTTGTTATTGTTTAATCCTTACATCAATATCACATCCCAAAACTTTCTTAAACTCCTTTTCTGTTATTATTCTCTTCAAATCTTTTTCTTTATTTGTAATTTATATAATTCACCTCCCTGTGGTTCGACCCCGGTCTTGCCGGGTTATTTTACTTTGACACTCCTGCACTTGGGATAAGACATCAACTCTTTGATCGTGTCATTTTATATGTATGGAAAGATAACACATAGGCCTAAAACTTTCATGGGAAGGCAAGACTCAGTTCTGCTGTTTGGAAGTCCAAATCTTAGCAACAATGTAGAAGTTTGAATCTATCCTATAACCCAGACATTGTTTAGTTTTTAGCCCATATCTTGAGTTCTAGAATCCTAAATGACCTTAATTTTCTAGAACTTTCATGATTTAACTTTTTTTGAATTCTGACGTTAACAATGATATTTTATTCAGACAAGAAGATAAGGATTGCCACCAAGTCAAGAGTTAGCCACCCACTTAATAATTAGTTAACAAATCAATAGTTTTTAATTTTGGCCTATAAAAGGATGCATTTGCCATGCTTTTAGACATCGTGATATTCAGATCAAGATCATGCTTAAGTTTTGCTTATATTAATATCTTGTTAATACTTCTCATTTCCTTTCCTTTACTTAATTAACTTTTATCTTATTTATGTTCTTATCTTGTTTATTTATGTTTCTCTTCTTTCATTATGTCTAGTTAAGTTTATTATGTTAAGGTGAAAATGTTACACTAATGATGTAGGAATAAGTATAGTGTAAACTTAACATAGATTTTAATGTTTAATACTAACATGTTTTGTATTTGTTATCTTATTCACTCTTAATACCTTACTTTTTAAATGGTTAATCTAAATTTATGTTGTATAACCTTGGTACAATAAATGCTTGGTAGCACAAACTGTATGGTATAACCAACGTCTGTGCTATGAAGAGAACTTGATTTGTTATTAACATAAGTTATAATCATGAATACTTGATAATATTTACAAGTATTAACATTATTCAAATAAGATAACTAATGTAATCATGTTAACAACTTATAATCCGATTGGAACCTTTGTGTGTGGTTTCCAATTGAGTAATAAAAATAGTTTATACTATATTTATTTGAAATACCATTAGTGGATCCTCTAACCTTGACATTTGTTTTTATCAATTTTGATCCTCACATTGATTTTTCATCTCAAAGTTCTCATTAACTTCTTTACTACTACCACCACTACTACTGTTATTGTTATTGTTATTGTTGTATTATTGTTGTTTATATTTTATACAATTAACCTCTCTGTGGCTCGACTTCAATCTTGCTGGGTTATTTATTACTTTGACACTCCTACACTTAGGAGAAGACATTAATCTTTTGGTTATGTTACCTTCAATGAAACCAAATAACATCATAAAAAATGGTCTTTAATTAACACAATAAATTCTTGAAACATTATATCGAGTCCCTCAAATCAGATTTGCAAACTCAGGTTAGGATCCTTCTTGCGGTAGGATTCTCTACTTTCATGTTTAAATATTCAAGGGGAATATCTTGAGCTTTTGATATTAAAATCAAGTGATTTAAAATTCCAAAGTTATCTACACGTCTAGAACTACAACTTTGATGAAGGATTCAAAGTAAGAAAAAATTGTTTTAAAGAATAAAATTTGGTAGCAATTTGGTTGGTCAAAAGGGTCTCATAATCTAATTCAGAAACAAACAATGCCGAGAATCCAAATTTGACTAAGAGTCTACCATAAAAACAGTAAGCCTTAGGATTCAATAAAGGTGAAGGTTAATTATTCAACATATCATGAGTGATATAATATAGCTAGGATGGTCAGATATCGTACAAAACCAAGTTAGAATCAGAGCCTAATTTGGAATTAAAAAAATTATGACAGCAACATAACCAGTTTTTCTAGTGTAAATTCTGATGGATTTATCTAACCTTAAAAAAAAAATCTAGCAACATGAAGACTCTTAGCTAGTCTAAAAAACCTGATGATTTTGATAGCAAAGGGAATGGATAAATAGGGCATAAAATAGCTTAAATAGGGTTCAACAAACATTTCTTATTTCTCTACTTTTGTCAATCTTACAGCAAATATGAACTACACTCTTGCACTCAGTTCAAAAGAAATATACACCGTCTTCAATAGTGGGGTCTAAAAATGAGTAAGAATATAACCTTTGTTCATTATTTTCTTTGGCAGTTCACGATGATTAGATTGACACATTTCAAGAGCTCTTTCTGAAGTTCTAGACCTTCAAATGACATTAGGTTTTTTGAAAATAGAAAGGAGCATCCCTTCTACAACCTTATTTCTATGAAATTAAATGTTTACATCATAATTTTTCCATGGAAGTCCCTAACATCTTGTCACTAATCAATCATGAAAATTGACATGTGCCCTAACTTCTGCATGCTGAGCTGACCTAGTGTATGACATGTGGGCATTCCTATTACAAACCAAGAATTGGAATGGAAAAGACTCTCGTGACATATAAAAAACTTAGCTACTTTTCAATCACACCTAAACTATAGAGGTTATTCATGTCACCAAAGACTATTGAGTGCAATGCATGACACCAATCATATGATGCAGCTGATGGAGTGATGATGCATCCTTATAAGGGCAAAGCACTGAAACACTTTCATAATATACATCCCCACTTTTCAGTTGAATCAAAGAACATGCATTTTGAGTTGTATACAAAAAGATTCAACCTATTCGGGTCATTTGCTACTTCTTATTTTATTCGGTAATACCCGGTTCAAATATTTCAATCTAGAATATAAATATTTATCTTTGATTGTTGATTGATGAATTGATGCAGTTGTGATCCTCCAAGGCCGACTTATGATATATCCAGAAAATCGAGTTTTCTTATGAGGGCAACTTTGATATGAACTATCAATGATTTTCTAGCTTATGGAATGGTTTCAAGTTAGAGCACGTATGGAAAACTAGTATGTTCATATTATATGAAAACAACAAGGCATTCACGCTAACAAATGAAGGTAAAGTTTTTTTTTATTACCATAAAAAATTTTTGTCAATGAATCACAAGTACAGAAAGAACATAAAAGATTTTTTTATTGGCAAAGTTCAAAAGGATGTTGCACCCCCCGTCTTTCTTGTAAAGAATTGCATGATGTTATATCAGAGTATGATGATATTGTATTTGATTTCCAATCTGGTAAGCAAAAGTTTCCTGGTTTTGATTTGACCTATAATTGGGTACATTAAAGTATTTTCCGGGAGCTTTCTTAATGAAAGACCAGTCTTCGTTGCCATAACCTTGATGTCATGCACATAAAAAAGATCGTGTTTAAGAACATTTTAATTTATAGATGTGAAGGGGAAGATAATGGACAACATTAAGACTATAATGAATATAACATTGTTCTATAACCGTAAAAATATGGAGTTAGTTTTTGATGGGTCACACAGTTCACAAAGCTAAGAACAAGCTTTGTGTTAGAGAAAAATACATAACTACTAGTCTACCAATGACTTAAGATTCTGTATTTTTTATGGACATGCCTTGAACATATTAAGGTTGGTTAAACTTGAGGAATGCAGATAATATAGAATGAAGAGCCATGACTGTCATGTGTTTATACAAACACTTATTCCATTAGCTCATTGTGATTTGTTGCTAGAAGGGATATGAAATGCTCTCATGGAGATCAATCATTTCTTTAGAGATATATGCTCCAGCAAGTTACATACATATAACATTAAGAGGCTTGAAATTAATATCGTCAAGATAATATGCAAACTTAAGATAATATTCCCACTATTATTTTAACTCGATGGAGCATCTACTCATACTTTTACTATATGAGATAAAAATTGAAGGACCAGTCCTGTATATATGGATATATCTATTCGAAAGGTTGGATATTACAAATGTAATGTAATTCATAAAGTATTTTGATTGTTTTTCTTCATTGAAAATATTTGTTTAATTCCATACAGTTATTTGTTCAATTTTAAGAAAAAGGTGAGAACAAGACACATGTTAAGGCTTTGATATGCGAAGCCTATATTGTTGAGGAGATCTTAACATTTTTCTTATATTATTTCAAACCTTATTTGAGAGTGATAATCAATCGCTTTCCATGATATGATGAAGGTGGTGAAGTGCTTTCTAGTAGGAACTTATCAATATTCTCCAATCCTAGATGACCCATACCTATAAATATCGTAAAGGAAAGATATTTGTCTGAAATAGAGTTTAAAAGGCATATAATTATGTTTTAGTTTACTATGATGAGTTGAGACTTTTTATTCAGTAAGTATACGTATTATTTAAGCTTTGTTATAAATGTACTATTTATATATTATAATATCATAAACTCATATAATTTTGAAAACCTTGTAGGCAACATCAACAATATTTATTATCTAATAACTCACAGTTGATCGAATCTCAAATCTTTCAATTATGAGATGAACAATATGTTACGTGGTTTAAAATAAATGTAAGTACTATTACAAACTCATTATCTCTTGCAAGTTATTGTATTTTATTATAGAATTCTCATTTACTGTTCATTATCGTACTTGATATACAAGGCTTATCAAATGGGAAGGAGTCTTAATGTTTCATTGTCTTTACTAAGCATGAGGTCTTGAAAGAAAATTTAAGTGTTATAATAGGTATTTTTTCAATGAAAATGTATTTCATACTAAAAAATACGAGCATGGGAAAAAACATATAACAATAGTGTTTGTGTTATAGGATCGACTTGTAGTAAGTTTGAAGATAACTATTATAATAAATTAGAAAAGGTCATCGAATTGCAATATCATAGTGATTAGTATTTAAAAGTGCATTTTTATCAAGGTTTTATATCATCATTTTGCACTTGAAGTATTAATAACTCCTTAACTAAAGCATGTTTTTTACTAATATATCTAATAATATAAGATACATTTAATTTGTGGTAAATATTCATTTTAAATGCAGGCCTATCACATAAATGAAAGGATTGATTGATGACTTGAAGAACTTAAATTGCAAGGATAAAGAGATGGCCAAACATAGAAAAGAAATGTCGGTGCAATCCAAACTGGAACACTATTC
>NW_011499988.1:586919-627327 GCF_000495115.2 Populus euphratica
TAATTTTTATGTTTTTAATTGGTTCCAATTCTGACGTTATCAATGATGTTTTGGCAGCAAGAGTAGATGAGGATTGTCACCAAGTCAAGAGTTGGCCATCCACTCATCAATTAGTCATCAAATCAATAGTTCCTAATTTGAGCCTATAAAAGGAGGCATTTGCATGCATTTAGGCATCTTGGTCTCCAGATCAAGATCATGCTTTTGCTTTCTCTCTTTGTAGTTTTTGTAATGCTTAAGTTTTGCTTTTATTAATATCTTGTTCATGCCTTTTATTTTCTTTTCTTTACTTAGTTAACTTTTATCTTATTTATGTTCTTATTTTGTTTATTTATTTTTCTTTCTTTAATTATGTTTAGTTAAGTTTATTATGTCAAGGTGAAAAGGTTATACTAATGGTGTAAAAATAAGTATAGTGTAAACTTAACATGAACTTTAATGTTTGATACTAATATGTTTTATATTTGTTATTTTGTTCACTTTTTAATACTTTGCTTGTTAAATGACTAATCTAGATTTATGTTGTATAACACTTGGTACAACAAATACTTGGCACTTTTATAGTCCATACTGTATGGTATAACTAACACTTGAGCTATGAAAGGAACTTGATTTGTTGTTAACATAAGTTATAATCATGAATGCATGACAAGATTTATAAGTATTAGCATTAATCGAATAAGATAACTAATGTAATCATGTTAACAATTTATAATCTGATTGGAACCTCCTTTCTTTGTGGTTTCCAATTGAATAATGAGAGTTTAAACTACACTTGTTTGACATACCATTAGTGGATCCTCTAACCTTGACATTTATTATTATCATTGTTTAATCCTTATGTTAATCTTTCATCTCAAAGTTCTTATCAACTTCTTTTTCTTCTTCTTCTTCTTCTTTATTATTCTTATTACTACTACTACTATTATTACTATTACTATTACTACTATTATTATTATTATTGTTGTTGTTGTTGTTGTTGTTGTATTATTGTTAACTATAATTTATACGATTAACTTCCTTGTGGTTTAACCCCGGTCATACCGGATTATTTATTACTTCGACACTCCTTCACTTGGGAGAAGACATCAATCTTTTAGTCATATCACAGAGCGAGCATAATAGAGTGTTTTGTTTAAATGCTATTGATATTATACCATTGACAGAGAAATTAGAGTAGATCCCTACTATGGTTTGGTTGAAATTAACTCAAAAGTTAGACTCCACAATATAAACAATGTTTTTATTTTCACAATGCAATGCCAACAAGTTTATTACACATATACGCCTTCCTTTAGAAAGGACTAATCAAGAGTTGATTGATTATCCATTTTAAAAATAAAATCTTGGGGTTGTGTCGAGGTTGTTTAGGATGAGAACGAAAACATAAGTGTGAGATATGATGTCTTTCAAGTTAGTGAGTTAGTTGAAACATATCGAGTTACTCTATCGATTAACTTAGAAGAAAGTTTAAATTTTTGCTTCTTTGATTATAGTCTTGTTGAAATTGACGTAGATGAGTTGAATGTTATTCTAAGTTCCAGGGGATAAGCATAAGTTGATAAAGATGATGATGATGATGATGATATAAACATTAAAGATGGCGATGAAGCTGATGATGATTCAATTGAAGAAGAAGAAGAAGAAAATTCTAACCAAGTATCAGAACATGAAAGTGTAAATGAATTTTTTATAATGTGATATTATGGATGAAATTTTGTATCAAGAAATATTTATTTTATAATTATTATGTTCATTGTTGCTATCGTGCTGTGCAGGCAGTTTTCAATTTAAGTGTTTGCAGGGAGGATAGATAGGTAATACAAACACAATTTGTCATGCACTGTGCCATCACCGATGGATTTACACACAGACTTATGTTATTTGTATTTTCGAGAGAGTTGTAAAATATTTACTGTATATGCCACAATCACCATCGTCACTATAGATAGAATAATTTCATCGATATTTTCCATAGAGTTATAAAATATTTACTGTATACCACAATCAAGGACGTTAATACAAACAAAATAATTCTATCAGTAATTTCCAGAGGATGATGGGAATTGTTCATCTCTTATGTCGATGAAGTCCTCTGAATCACCAATGGAATTACTGACATAATGTGAATTCCAAAATGGAGGTAATTAATGCATCTCTGACCCATGTGTACTTATTTCACATTACTGACATAATTAATGTGTATTTATTTCACATTACCGACATAATTACTAATGAGCTGTGAAAATTTTAAAGGGTTATTTGAAAATTTTAATGCAAAATAAAAAATTATTTAAAAATTTTAATACAAAATAAAAAATTAAAAGTGAATTCACTGACAAATTAATTAAAAATAATATTATTTAATTGTCAGTCAGTGATTCTGTCGGAAAAAAATAGTACAAATTCCAGCGAGCGTCCCTTCAGTTCATTTTTTTTCTCTCCTTTGTTTCTTCCATTCTTAATCTAAAATCTCTATTTGTGGTTCTATCTTCATCTTTAAAATTTAAAAGGTATGTATTATGTTTCAATATACTTAATAATTTTCTATTTTTTTATCTTTTCTTTGTTTTATTAATAATATATTTTTATTTAATTTTATTTTATTATACGTAGATAAAGTCTAAAAATAAACACATTATTAAGGTCAGCATTTTTCATTCCCAAAGTCTTTAGTTTTTTTTTTAATTTGTTGTCTATTTTATTTTTTTATTGTAATAATAATTGATTATTCTATTGAATTTTAATTGTTATTGTTGAATTTGCTGTATAAATACTAATTAAATATATAGGATTAAATTTAATTGTTTATCTCAACTTTATTGTATATATTGCATAATAAAGTATTTGATTATTTCCATGAATTTTAATTGTTATTGTTAAATTTGTATAGATGTTAGTTGAATATATAAAACTAAATTTTATTTTGTTTCTCTATTTTATGGTTAGAAATGATTAGGACTTAAAATCATATTTTTATCAAGGTTTTATATCAGTATTTTGCACTTGAAGTATTAATAACTTCTTAACTAAAGCATGTTTTATAATAATAAGTTTGATACTATAAGATACCTTTAATTTATGATAAATGTTCATCTTAAATGCAAGCCTATCACATAAATCAAATGATTGATTGATGAGTTTAACTACTAAAATTGAGTAGACAAAGAAAGGGTGAAGCTTAGAAAAGAGATATTAGTTCAGTCCAAACTAGAACACTATTCAATCATTGGGTCATATCTGGAGCTGTAGAACTAGATTTAAGTCTGCTTTATGTGGATGGAAAGCTAAGATATAGGCCTAAAACATTCATGAGGAATAAAAAACTCAATTATGTGTTTGGAAGTCTAAATATTAGCAATAACGGAGAAGTTTGAATCTGTCTTGTAGCCCATACACTGTTCATTGTTCAGTCCATATCTTGAGTTCTAGAAGTCCAAATTACCTCAATTTTTTTTGTTGAAAAGCTGAGATAATTTTCTAGAACTTTCATGTTCAAGTTTGTTCAAATTCTGATGTTAACAATGACATTTTGTTCAGATAAGAAGATAAAGATTGTCACCAAGTCAAGAGTTGGTCACCCACTCAACAATTAGTCATCACATTCATAGTTTCAAATTTTGGCCTATAAAAGGAGGTATTTGTCATGCATTTAGGCATATTGATTTTCAAATCAAGATCATGTTCTTGCTCTTTTTCTTTATATTTTTTATAATGCTTAAGTTTTGTTTTCATTAGTATCTTGTTTATACTTCTTATTTCCTTTCCTTTATATAGTTAACTTTTATCTTATATATGTTCTTATATTGTTTATTTATGTTTTTAACATATTATTATTATTATTATTATATAGTTAACCTCTTTGTGGTTCGACCCCAGTCTTTCCAGGTTGTTTATTACTTCGACACTCCTATATTTAAGAGAAGATATCAATATTTTGGTTATGTCAAAAAAATATTTTATTATCATTTTAAAAATGAGATGAAATTGAAAAAAAAAAGAAATTTTGAGTACAAATAAAATAAAATCAACTAGTCTATGATATATATATATTGTTAATATTTACAAGTTTAAAAAAATTTGGGTACTCTCCAGTATAGGGAAGTTGTTGCTGATTTTTTTTTTAAATAATCAAATTTGATTATGTAATTATTCATCAAATTTGTGTAAAAGAGTATAACTAAATCAACAATATGTAGTGAACATATGGTCATAGCTAGTTCTTTTAGCAGTGAGAATTACGTATCCTTAAGTGTTGACCAAAAACAGGCACTTGTGGTGACTCATGACACTGCCTCTTCTAGTGCGATTTCACGGTGCAGAGGCGGTATACCCTCTTCTAGTGCGATTTCACGGTGCAGAGACGTTATACCTTCATAGCGGGGTCAATTCACCTGCAAGTATGAGACACACTGAAAGGATGGCCTTTCAATATAAGTTTGTTTTGGTTTTAGTTTTTTTTTTTACTTATAACATAATTTATGAACAACTAATTAATATTTTATTATTTTTATTTATTTTCAAGTTCACAAACATTGAGGCTGCTCGAGTTATAATATCGGCATTTCAATCATCAATGGAGATTCTATTATTTCAATGGAGTCAGGTCTCTAGGCATCCAAATTGGAGACCTTATATCGATGCATGGTTTTGAAGATTTAAGGTTAGTGTTAACTTCAAATTTTATTTATTTTTTATGTTATATTAAAATTATTGATTTATTTTTAATAAATTATTTATACAAAGAATAAATTCAAGTGGGATAGCACTCATTACAATGTTACGAGGAAAGTGTAGGAGAATCATGCAGCAACTAGGTAACATCGAAAATAATATGATATTTTAAAAAAAAATTATATTTTAAAATCTAATATGTCATTAACTCATATAAAAGTCATTAATGGAAGTAGATTGTGTGGCTTTTGATATGAAACGTAGAAAAAGCCAAAAAATACGCTAGAAATAACGGTCTATAAAGTTGGAATGACATGGCGGTTTGGAGCAATTCACACTACCATACATCTCGGAGGATATATGGGTGTAATATATCCAACATGTGACATCTGAGCGGTTCACACGACACTCACAGTCCGGTGTCAACAACTAGAACTGGAAATGGTTCGATGACCACGCATACTGGCAGCTCCATTTCATTTATTGCACATGCAAACCAAATAGTAAGATTAATTTTAATAAAATCTATTGTTAATTAAATCGCAATATTTTTTTTCTTACAGACTACGTCTCTTGGATGTGAGTTGAGCCCAATGAAGTTGTTTGTAAAAACACATATACGGAGTGAAAACTACTAAAGAGGGGTGCAATAATTCATTGACAACCGTAATCAACACTTCGTGGTATGTTTTTTTTATCATTTTATTTGATAAGTTATTATTTTCTTGAATTGAATGTGATGATTTCTTTTTTAATTTTCAGGGGACATATAATAACTGGTTGAGAGAGAGATACGAGAACGATCCTTCAACCCACCTAGATTTTGATCCGGATTTATGGATGGAGGTAAGATCATCTAGTGGATTCCGATAAGAATCAAGTGTACCGACTCTCCAACACTACGGCTGAGAACTTGTAGGCGGCCCGTTGTGTCTCAACCGTCGAGAGCTCCCAATCAATAATGAGCACCCAGTCTAAAGAGATCATGGCCTTGAAACAACACACGACTCATCTCACTAAGCAACATTAACAACTTTTGGTAGATTATGAACAACTTCGCTGATGATCATGAACATAAGATCACAAATGGGCATGTACGCCTCTTTTTTGGTCGTATGGTCCCGAAAACGACCAGCCTCCTCCTCTTTTAGCGCCGCCACTATTCTATTTTAATTTGTTTTGTACAATTAAAATTGTAATGAATATTTAGATTTTATATCATTTAATTTTGTTTTTACATTTTTCAATTTTATTTGCTTAATTAGTTTTTCTACTATTATTCTATACAATTTTATATTATTTATTCTACATAATTTTATTTTTTAAAATATTTTTAAATTATAACTTATGGATTTACAGACGGCATTATATCATCGGTATGTTTCATTTCATTAGTATATTCTAGAGAGTTTGGAAAAAATTACTGCCTATACCACTATCACCGATGGAACTATACCAATGAAATTATTCCGTCGGCATATTTCCAGTGGGAAATTTTTTTGGTGCGTATTTTTCATTTGTAAATCATCAATTTTTATTTTTTTTATTAATAGAATTAGCGATAAATCATTGAATTACTGATGAATGTTATTATGATGGACGTGTTCTGTCGAGAAATTCATCGATAAATTTTACACTAACAAAATGGTAATGTTACACTGGAAATATTCCGTTAATAAAACTGTTAAATATTGTAGTGAATAACATTGGCCTTTATATTGTCGATGAAAATTTCATTGTTTCAATAAAGCTAGGATTCCAAATATCCTGGATGGAAATCGCACGTCGATACATTGTTTTCAAGGTTATATTAACTTAAATATTTTTTATGTTAATTTGGATCATTTATTGTAATTACTGAAATTTTTTACTTTAAGGTGAAATCTAAATGGGAGAGAGCTAGAAATAATATTGCGAGGAAGGTTTGGGAGACTCACGCTGCAATTAGATAAGAATGAATTTATGATATTTTTTTATTCCAAATATTAAAATTTTATTTTTTATTTACCAACAAATAATTAATTTGTACTATATATGCTGCGTGATTTTTTATATGAGGCACAAAATAAAGCCAAAAAACATGTAAAAGAAAAACAAAAAAGCTTCTAGGCTAAAATAACATAGCAGTTTGAAAGGATTTCAAACTATCATATGACTTAGAAACTGTATGAGTAAAGAATACACACACACACACACATACACTCTACAATTTTCAAAATATCTATAAATAATTAATTAAAAATTTAAAAATATTTAGGTAGAAAAAAGCATATAGATTATTAAGAAAATCATATAATCAACAATAAATTTTTCATCGTTGATTGTAATTAGTTTATAAATCAGCAATGAAAAATTCATTGATGATTCACTATAACGGGCGCATTTTGCATTTAATTAACAATGGATTTTCTGTTCTTATTTGTAAACAATGGATTTTTCGTTGTTCTTATATTAGCAACGAAAAAATGCATTACCGATAAATCAACAATGGTAAATTTGCATCTAATATTGTTTGTTGTTGATTACATTGCTAAATGTTTTCAAAAATGAATTTAAGTTTTATTTGCAATGAATTAAATAATTGCTAATAGCTTTATTTTTTAGTAGTGATACTAGTTATTTTCGATCTATTTAATTATTTAGATTAATTCTTTAATATTTATAGAAAAAAATATTAATGGTTTTCACAAAAAGAAATGAAACAAAGATAAGAAAACATTGATATCCAAGACTTTGGGAAAGCTAGTCCCCGGAGGATTACATAACCAGGGTTAACAACTCTGTAAATGTCCTCTTATCCCCGAAGGAATTACATAACCAGGGTTGACAACTCTGTAAATGTCCTCTTATTTTTTTTCTTGTATCCTATTAATTATATCACATTCAACTATAATACTGTAGTTGAGGCCTGAGGGCATGTACCGTCCAAACCCTAGCTACCATTCATCATAAATGTAGCTTTTATACCCACGTACTTCCCGATGATCGTGGAGTGTTTGCAAGTCATCCCATCATGGACTTTAATTTTATATTTCCCTTGTTAATCTCAACACCCTTCGAGTACGCCTGCCTGAAAATTATAAATACGAGTTGATGTAATTCGCAATATTTTTAGCGCCATACATCTGCAGATGCAAGGTTATGGCTGCTAAAGCTTGCTTAGTTATCAAGAAATTAACGGATACATGGTTTTCGAGCATTTTGTACTAGTAAATGTATATGCATGACGTCTATCTAGAATACGTGACAGTGGCATACAGTCCTTAATTCTCGTACATATAAATAATTTTGTGCAATTAATGAATTTCTTTAAATGATATGTAAGTTCTGGGGATAATTTGCTCTTACTCGTGAAATGCCTTGGAGAAATTGAATGGAAATATGCATGAAAGAAGTCCCTATTCTCCTTCTGTAGTTCTCTCCACACTGCAAGAAATACATACATATACAAGTCAAGTATATTTATTAGCTAAAGAAGCCAAAACTATCGTGAGAAAACCAGTGAGATCGATCAAGTGACCTGTAAGTGTAACAAGTGGATGAACGCTAGCATGCTTAGCCAGTGCCTTCACGCATTGGTCTCTACTCATGTGAAGGAGCAAACATCTCTCTATCAGATGCTGAACCTGTTATATGCATATGTCCGTACAAAACAAAAGCACAGTAAATCTGAATCAAGGTAGTACTCCAGATAGTGCAAAATGCATGTCCGAATATTCTTCAAGATATAAAAATTAAAATCTACGTGAGCTGGGGGTTGAGGGGCCGGATCGCACCAACTTACCATCCTAATGTAGCTATGTGGGTGGCAACGCAAGCAAGGAAGACGATGGTGGTGGCCGTAATGATACATGCTCTCCTAGCTAGCCGTTAAACGGAAGGGGACAAAACAGAGGAAAAAACTAAGGAAGAAACAAAGACTAGGAAGAGAAGGAAATAGAGGACAAGAAACAAGATGCAAAAAGCGCAAGGAAGAGAAAGGAAGGCATTTGGAGGTTTTCATATCACAGCACATATGTACCAAATAAATAAAGAGAGTGATTGTTATCCTCAGATATCCGAGTGAAGGGCCAAAAAACCACAAGAAACCTAAATGATAGATTCACCTCATCTTCAGAAGATAAGAGAATTGGTTGTAGTTTGGAGCCTTAAACATTTTGGATTTTCGTGGCCTACCTCGTAGCCACTCGATCGATGTTCAAGCACCACCTTGCATTAAAAGGACTCCTCCCTAGCTGCCTATACCGGGTCCTACACTCTTCAAAGGCCTACGAAGGTTCAGTGGTTCTTGTTGCAAAATCATGCACACAAAAAGTCCAAAAAATAGGATTATCCATAGAAAGACCCCCTCACCTGGAGGGTTGCTATCAATGCTAGCATCCATCAATTTTACCCTTAATGTCATTGAGGATTTTCAATCATATCCTTCCATTTGTTTTCCGTCCAAAATCGTTGAAATATGAAAAACATATGAAAAATCTTTGAAGAAAGATCCTGATACAAGTATGAGATAAAAAAAATCCAAGAATCACCAAAATTAGTGATAAGAATATCTTTATTTAGAATTTTTCTCTCCTACTTGTTTTTTTTTTTAAATGAATTCCATTGAGTGAAAACTTTAAGATCTTATATAGTTTTTTGTTGAATTTAGAGTGGGATAATTATAACAAATTTTGGTAATGAAACATTGAAAAAAAATAAAAAAATAAAAAGTAAAAAAAATTAAAATTTAAACTTCTTCAATTTTGAGTTTTAATTGGATTCAATTTTTCTTTCTATTATTTCAACCGTAAATTTTTATGTATTATTTCAACATTTTAAGACTAAATGGGATTCAAAATACTTAGTTTAAATTAACGCTTTCTTTTTTTATCATTATAAATTTAATTAATCTTTAAATTCTAAAGCTTCCACGTGGCTGTTCAATGGATTTTGCTGGCAGATTTGGATGGAAAGTAGGTGGAAGGATATAATTGAAAAACTAAGATAATATTAAGGTAGAATTGAAAGATGTGATTAGTGAAGGGTAACATTGATAAATTTTAAGTATTTTTTGGATGTTGTTGGTTAATGTTGACAACAACCTTGATCTTGATGTAGTGTGAGGTGTTAGCATTATTGCAATCCTAAACCATTAAACAATTATTATATTATAGAGAATTCTTAAAAAAAACTTTGTATTTTATTATTCACATGTTTATATAGATTATTGTGGATTTATTGTGTATTTTTTTTCACTTTAATTATCAAACTTTTATTTTATCGATTTGACTCTAAATTGAAGGTTGATTGCTTATGGTTTTTTAGGCAATGAAAACACTAAAAGGAGGATCGAAATGAAAAAGGCGGTCAAAATGAGTGGTGTCCAAAGTTTACACAAGAAATACATTTTGATCCTTCATCTTTACAAATAATATAATTTAGGTCGTTTTGAATGTCTAAGATTCAATTTTGGTCCAAAACTTCATTCTCCTTAGATTTTTGTCCATGGTCAGAGAGAGAAGCTCACTGAATTATAATATTAAAGAGAGAAAATGAGTATTTACAATGATTTTATCCTTTAAAATTATCAATCTTAATACCACTGAGTTGCATTCTTTGAGAAAGGTTCCACTTAAATGTTTTTAAACCTTAAAATTGCCTACAGGTCTAAGGTAGGGAAGAGTTTTGGTTTTGGGTTTTTATGTGTTTTTTAGATTTTTATGGTCATTTATGATTTAATAAGGTATTTAAGGTCAAAAATACATTTCTAATATTAAAAAAAAAACAAGAACTCTAAATTTCTGACTATTGGTAGCTAGAATCTAAAGAGTTCTAGAAAATATGTTATCTGTTTTAGTTTTTTTATAAAAAATAAATAAGGTGGACAACTCTAAGTAGGGGACTAGTTGTTGTTAGGAAAGGTATTAGCACCCCTAACATACCCTACTTGAGGTAAGGTGTATTGTATTGGTTTAAATGTGGTTTAAAGGGTTTGATGAGTTTGTAACCAGTGAAGTTTATGGCTTCGAGTAGAGATTCGTTCGTGCAAATAAATCTAGTATTTTGAATTTATTATGAACTTGCGTGCTCAAGTGAATTCTTATGGAAAGGGTTCATGTAAGAGCCTTGACATGATTCATCTATCTTGGAAGGAGGAAGGGTTTTTCACAACTCGTATGTTGTAGTGAAAAATACCCCCAATTAAAATTAGTGAATATTTAAAATAATTTTAAGAATTTTCTAGTTAGTTTATGATATTTAAATATCAACATACTTATAGGTCCAACATTTATACCAAAATATTAACCATTAATTCTCATGAATTGAAATTTTAGAGGTTATTGAAATATTGGTCAAATTCTCATGAATTCAGTAAACTAGTTATTAAATCCAAAATGCATGGAAATATATATTTTTTTGAATTTTATATGAAAATACTAAAACACCATATTATATTTTCTTTAAGTAAGATATATATATATATATATATAAAAAGAGACTTTGTCGTATGCAATTTAAAATAGAAATTGTATTTTTGAAGGAAATATTTTTTGTTATTTTTTTGGAAGGGAACTAATTCATTTAGTATTGAAAAAGCGCATTGCATTTAGATCACAAATACAAATATTAAATACGAGAGGGTAAAAAAAAGGTGGGGAAATCAAAATTAATTTCAAAATTGTTATCTGAACCTTTGAAAATTTAACTAAAATCATGACATGATGAAAAGATTAATGTTTTCTTCCAAGTGCAGGAGTGTCGAAGTAATAAATAACCCGGCAAAACCGGGGTCGAACCACAGGGAGGTTAATTGTATAAATTATAGATAACAATAATACAATAACAACAACAACAACAACAATAATACTATTAATAATAGTAGTAATACTAATAATAATAATAATAATAATAATAAAGAAAAAGAAGGGGAAGAAGAAAAAGATGAGAACTTTGAGATTGAATATTAATGTAAGTATTAAACAATGATAATAACAAATGTCAAGGTTGAAGGATCCACTAATGGTATGTCAAACAAGTATAGTATAAACTCTTATTAGTCAATTGGAAACCACATACAAAGGAGGTTCCAATCAAATTATATATTGTTAACATGATTACATTAGTCATCTTATTCGATTAATGTTAATACTTGTAAATCTCATCAAGCATTCATGATGATAACTTATATTAACAATAAATCAAGTTCCTTTCAAAGTTTAGGTGTCGGTTATAACATACAACATACGCTATGAAAATGTCAAGCATTTATTGTACCAAGTGTTATACAACATAAATCAAGATTAGTCATTTAACAAGCAAAGTATTAAAGAGTGAACAAGATAACAAATACAAAACATATGGGTCAAACACTGAATAGTACTCGGGTTGGAAAACAAATTCAAACTTCTTTGTTGTTGCTATAATTTGGACTTGAAAATGGCCTTTTTAGATCTTGGATTCTATATAAAAGTTGTAGGCCTATGTCTTACCTTTTCATTCATATAAAGTAGACCTAAATCTGAGATCTACAGCTCCAGATATGACCCAATTACCGAATAGTGTTCTGATTTGGATTGCACCGGCATCTCTTGTCTAAGTTTGGTCATCTCTTTGTCCTTTCAATTTTAGTTTTTAAATTCATCAATCAATCCTTTCATTTATGTGATAGGCCTGTATTTAAAATGAACATTTACCACAAATTAAAGGTATCTTATATTATTAGATATATTATTATAAAACATGCTTTAGTTAAGGAGTTATTGATACTTTAAGTGCAAAATAATGACATAAAACCTTAATAAAAAATACATTTTTAAGTACTAATCAAATCACGTTCGGCAAAACATGATATTATGTTTTAAATCAAACAAGATATTCAATAGTGTCCAAATATTATGCAAAACAATAAATATTTGGTTCCAAAATTTCACAATTTTAGCAACTTTTCCAAAAATAATTGAAGTTCGTAAATCAATTTTCCAAGGTGTTTAGCATATCCAAGAGCTACTAGAATCAAGGTAAAGGTGTAGGAACAGTGGTGGCACATGGTCTCCACTATCAATGAAGCAAAAATAACATTAGATATGGACCAACTATTACTCTTTTTTCTCCTAGTGTTGATGGTGAGTGTAACCGCTACCTACAAAAAAAAAACAAGACAAACATAAATAATATGGTATTTTCTCCTCTAGATCTATTTTTTTTATTGTTTATTTTTTTAGCTATAACTAGGTTAGCTGAAAATGGGGTAGTGTGATTACCATTGTTAGTTGCACTCCTCTGATGCTCTTGGTTAGAAAGAAAAAACAAGGTTGTTGGATCTTGGCTTCATTGTTAATGGTTGATTAGTACTTAAAAGTTTATTTTTATCAAGGTTTTATATCATCATTTTGCACTTGAAGTATTAATAACTACTTAACTAAAGCATGTTTTATAATAACATATCTAAATGCAGGCCTATCAAATAAATAAAAGGATTAATTGATGATGAGTTTAACTATTGAAATTGAGAAGACAAAGAAAGGATTAAGTTTAGAAAAGAGATGCTAGTTTAGTCCAAACTAGAACCATATTCAGTCATAGGGTCATATTTGGAGTTGTAGATCTTAGATTTCAGTTTAGTTTATATGGCTAGAAAGTTAAGACATAAGACTAAAACATTCATAAATAATCCAAAACTCAATTCTGCTATTTGGAAGTCCAAATCTTAGCAACAAAAGAGAAGTAAATATCGATCATGCAGCCTAGACATTATTCAGTGTTCAGCATATATCTCGAGTTTTAAAAGTTCAAATGACCTTAATTGTTTTTTGTTAGAAAGCTGAGACAATGTCCTAGAACTTTTATAAATACAGTCTGTTCAAATTATGATGTTAGCAATGATATTTTGTTCAAACAAAAGATAAGGATTGTCACCAAGTCAAGATATGGTCACCTACTCAATAATTAGTCAACAAATAAATAGTTTTAAATTTTGACCTATAAAAGAAGGTATTTTCTATGCATTTAAACATCTTGGTTTTCAGATCAAGATCATATTCTTGCTTTCTTTTTTTATATTTTTATAATACTTAAGTGTTGCTTTCATTAATATCTTATTTATGTTTTTCATTTCCTTTTCTTTACTTAGTTAACTTATACCTTATTTATATTCTTATCTCGTTTATTTATATTTCTCTCTCTCATTATGTTTAGTTAAGTTTATTATGTCAAGGTAAAAAGGTTACACTAATGGTGTAAGAATAAGTATTGTATTAAACTCAACATAGACTTTAATGTTTGATACTAACATATTTTGTATTTGTTATCTTGTTCACTTTTAATACTTTACTTGTTAAATGGTTAATTTAGATTTATATTGTATAACCCTTGGTACAACAAATACTTAACACTTTCATAGCCCAACCATATGGTATAACTGATACAAGTACTATGAAAAGAACTTGATTTGTTGTTAACATAAGTTATAATCATAAATATCTAACAACATTTGCAAGTATTAGCTTTATTCAAGTAAGATAACTAATGTAATCATATTAACAATTTATAATCTGATTGGAACATCCATTGTGTGTGGTTTCTAGTTAAGTAATAAAAAGAATTTATACTATATTTGTTTGAAATACCATTAGTGGATCTTCTAACTTTGACAATTATTTTATTCTTATTTAATCCTTATATTAACCTTACATCTCAAAGTCCTCATCATCATCATTATCATCATTATTTATAATTTATTTAGTTAATCTCCCTGTGGTTTGATCTCGATCTTGCCGGATAATTTATTACTTTGACACTCTTACACTTGGGAGAAACCATTAATTTTTTGGTCGTGTCAATGGTGGATGCTGGAATCATGATTATTGATTAAGATAGAGGTTGTTGAAGAAATAGAGGAAATCATTAATTTGTTTTGGCTTTTTTTTATAAGAGGCAATAATGGATGGTTGGATTATGAGCATGCAGTTGAAGATGGAATGAAACTGAGGTGTTAGGGTCTATGTTATTATAAGAAAAGGCTAGGAGGAAAACTATTGATGATGATGACGATAATGATAGAGAGAGATAATAAGGGTACAATCTGTGCATTAGTGTTTTGGGTTAATGTTGAATCGGTGCTATGGTAGAGCTAAGAGAATGATTGGGGTAATGTTTGGAAGAAATGGATGGTTGTTTAGTGACTAAGATGAAGAGGTTGTTTGTAGGTGAAAAGGTTGTTGGTGTATGGAGAGAGAGGATTTCGGTGGAGGATTAGGAAACTATGGCTTGAACAATGGTAGTTGGCAACATTGTTGTTCAAGTTGTTGGTGTAAATGTTGGTATTGTGGTTTTCTTAGGAAAGATCAAGGGTTAAAACTATGGCTTGATTTAAGTATAATGGACTTAGTTTTTTTTTTTGTGTTGTATGGGTGTGGGGAAAGCATGTGTGGAAATTACTTTTTTCTTTATTTTTTTTTATTTTTTAGTCCCCCCAAAAATTCTCTCATAAAATTCCTCTTTCCCTTTGTGTGCTTGTGTGTAACCATCTATTTATAAGTAAAAATTTCTTTGGCTTGAAGGCAAAGCAAACCAAGATTAACCATTGGATTTCAAAAATGAATCTTTACCACTCATTTGATAACTTAGAGGCAAAGCAAAAAAATATAATCCTTAGATTAAGAGAATTAATTATACATCATCTAATTAGAAACTAGGTTATTTGATAAGAGTGTTTTCAATTTTAAAATTAATCATTCCCCTTCCACAATTACAAATAGGTTACTAAAAAAATAACCATGTTTTCTTTTTTTTATATTTTTTTATTTTAAATTCTTTAAAAAAGATGTTGTAAATAACGAAAAGCTATCAAGAATATATTTTTTTTTAAATACGGTCAACAATTGGGTAACAACAATGTTTTTGGATCATTTAGCCTTTTTTTTCAAATAGTGATTTTTTTAATTATTTATAGATGAGCTTTATTTTAAAAATAAAAATGCTTATTTTTGGATATTATTTCGAATATATGCAACCTAGCATAATATTTATTTTCTTATTTTATTAAATTAATTTTATATGTGTCGGTTTCTATTATCATTTGATTTAATTAAAAAATTATTTTAATAAAAAAATCATTGAACACAATTGAGTAAATAGTATGTGTTTCAAGATTAAATATTTTCATATACATATATCTTTTAATTTTTCCAGTTTTATTTTTAGTTATTATTAATAACATTGATTTTATTTGTTTACATAAATTGTTCTTAATTTATTTAATTAGATATATAAATAAATTTTTTAATATATATTTAAAGATTTTTTTATAAAAAAACATGTTGAAAAACTATAAATAGTTAATTTTTTATTAAAAAAATATTTGAACAAGAGCGAAATGGCCAGTGAAATACAAGGGTTGTGCTTTAAACATTATAAAAAGAAAGAAACAAAATTACGCTTGTTTTTTTTTAAAAAAAAAAAAAAGTAATCATCCTCTCATATTTACAAATTTCATCTCATCAAATATCTTCAACTGCAGCTCATCAAGCCATCCTCTTGGTAAATTTCTGTTTTAAAGTCCTAAATCCATTGACGACTCTTCATATTTCTCTTTCGGCATAGAACAAATTCCACTGGAAGCAATCAAATTGTTTGGAAACTTAACGTTTTATATCAAAACTCTAATTAAAAAACCAAAATAATTTGAAGATAAAATTGATACTTGCGAAATTCATAATATATATGTGAAGAAAAACAAAACTTGTTTGGCCCTGAATAATTTTATAAACATGAAGGGTTGAGTAATTTGTTTCTTGAAAGCAAGGATTAAAATCTCATTCCTCTTCAATCTATGACCATCCACTAGGTTGGCAGGGACATTGCAAATTTTGGTTAGCTAAGGTCTTTATTTATTTTTATATTTTGAAAATATTTAAAAAAATAATAATTTTTTATTTAAAATTAATATTTTTTTAATATTTTCAAACCATTTTAATTAATGAAAAAGACTCAAGTTTTGGTTTTTCGGACAAAACAAAAGCACACAAAGGACGTGTTAAATGCGAAATCCACCATTGCCTGGCCCTTTGACTATGCGCCAAATGATTTATGCTATGCGTGAGTGCCCTTTGGTCGATAGTTTGGGTCTCCATGCATGAGGGAATACATCAGATCGGACAACGTTATATTAATGTCACAACTACTTTGGATATTCTATTCTTACCTTTTGACACGTTGTTGATTTTTTTAAAATTTAAATTATTAAATTCGAAATGAATGTTGAATGATAACTAAATCAATCGGGCAGTTTATAAATGGTGGAATTTGAAATATGATTGGTTATTTAAACTTTTCAAATACAAAAAGACATGAATCCATTTTATTTTATAAATACTAATTGATTAAAAAAAAAAAGAGGGTTTGCATTTGCATTCTTACTGCCATTGATCGACTTGGGATTTTAAGTGTGATTTTTAATATTTTACATAAATGATCGAATGATTAGTTGACTACATATCTAATTCACTAAAAGCCCTATTTCATTATCCACAAGGATTGAATTAAAAAAAATAATTTAAAATTTTAATTTTGAGATGAAGGGAACAATTCCAATCCTCTCATATATATACCAATAGACATTATTCGTGAGTAATCCCATCAATATAAAATAGTTTATGTGACTAGATTATATATGTATTCTTTAATTATTCATTGTATACTTAAAATTACAACTTAACTCAATAAAGTATAATAACCTTAGTTTTATGTATAATAATAAAATCATAAAAAATAAATGTTTCATTATCATGTAATAATAAATTCATGTCATTGTCATTACATTAGAATTAATTTCATTCAAAAATATTACATTATAGTTAATTTCATTACACATTCATATTATGCAAATTAATCAGAATTGTCTTCTTTTTTTTTCAAATTCATGATCATCATCTTTATCATAATCTTCTACATTGATTTCATCGCTATCATAATCTTTATTGACTTTTATATGTCCATTAGTTCTCAAAATATCATTTAACTCAAAATCAACATCAACATCAATAAAAGTAATCTCAACAACGTAGAAATTTTAATTTTCTTTTAGGTTAGTAGACAAAGCAACTCGACATGGATTAACTAACTCATCAAGTTCAAATATATCATCTCTCGCAATTACTTCATCATTATTATCCTGAACAACTTGGACACGACTCTTGGGTTTGGTTTTCACTATTAATAAGCAATACACTCTTGAATGATCCCTTCTAAAAGAAATAGTGTATGATCATTCAAGAGTGTATGTGTAATAAACTTGTTGGCATTGCTTAATGAAAACAAAGATATCATTGACGTTTGAGAGTTTAACCTTTGTAATAATTTTAATCAAACCATGATGGAGATCTATTCTAATCCATTTATCGGTGGAATCATACCAATAATATTTAAATAAAAAAGATTTTATTTTATTCATTATGATATTGCAATTCAATAATATATTTTAACTTCCTATAATAGTAAACTTCAAACTTATTAAAAGTTGATTATTTAACACAAACCTCATTATTTTATGTTGTTATACCCTAAACATATTTTTAATATGAAAAAATTGTTCATTGACAAAATACTTGTTATTACACTTCACCTTTTTTTTAGGACTTAGATATAGTAAATTCAAAGTAACATTAACATTTCCTCCTAATTGATAAATCTAGTATAAGAATTACAACCATTAATGGTTAATAAGAAAAGTGTAATAAAATTAAGTATTTCAATAATTAAGCATAATTAAATAGTTCTTACATGTGTTATAAACCACGTGAAAAATTGTTCATCTTGTAATTAAAAAATTTAAAATTCAGTCAGTTATAAGTTTTGGGATGGTAAAAAATAATGATGTTGCCCATGAGGGATTATTTAATATATCAATGTATGATAGTATAAGAGATATATTTTTTTAAAAGTAATGACATGTTAATTATTATACTCACTGAATAAAACATCTTGGTTAATCACAATTAAAAAGTATATAATTATATGCATATTAAATTAAATTTATGTCATGTATCTTCCACTTACAATATTTTTTTTATACAAGTTGTTTAGGATAAAAAGATATTGACAAGTTCTCATTTAACAACATTTTGTAACACTATGAGATTTCCTCATGATAAATGCAATTTCCATAAGCCTTGGACTTAGAAAAATGAGGATTTTTTTTCAATATCTATAACATCTTTGTTGCGCACATAATGCACCATAATAAATAATAAATGGCTAAGGAAATAAATTAGCATTTGATGTAACAGAAACATAATGGCTAAGAAATGAGAAAAACATAAATACTTTTTTTATTTGGTTATAACTTTAAAAAATTTAATAATATATGAACTACTGCTAGTACAAGAAATTTCACTTTACCCTTTACTTGAAATTTTGGCATTAGTATAAAAATATGGAAAATGCATGTGATTGATGAAATGAAAAATTATCATCCTAAAATGAATAAAAGTAACCTTAGATGAGGTTTTGAAAACAAGAATCAAAGAAGAATTGATCCCCTCTTGGATGTAAAAAAAATTCAACAAAGCTAAATGAAAGAAAAGAAAAATTATTTTTGATTAAGTGAGGATTGTAGTGTGGATGAAAATATATTTAATGGGGTTAAGTAATGCATAAACAAGTAAAACGTAAATGGAGAAAAAAAAATATCATGTTTACTAAATTAAGAAATTTGACAAAGTGAGGAAAGAAATAAAAGGATGGAAGTTAGCAACCAGCACTACTATTAAGGTCAGCTACCAAATTCTTATTCGTCGATGTGAGATATTATAATGCACCATTTTTAAGGAGTCCAATGATCTCGTCGGCACAACTAGATAGCCAATAAGGCCAACTCTGATACCAAATGTCACAGTCTGGCCCAACTTATAATATATTATCTATTTTGAGCCTTACCACCCTTACGAATTTGTTTTTGGTGATCACGCATGGCCCCAAAATGCGTGTGACAAGTCAGCAACCAACACTACTAATAAAACTAGTTACCAAATCCTCACCTGTCGATGTGAGATATTACACATTTCCCCACTACCATCATGTGTTAGAACGTGATTGATTTTTACGCTTTGGTGAGGCTTAAAATAGTACGAGATAGATATTGAGATATTTTCAATAATATAAGTCTTGCATATCAAAGTCTTAACATGCATATCTACATGAGATTAAATGAATGTTTTGAACTAAAAAAAATAATAGAAATTTAATTATGATACATGTATAATATCTAATCTCTCGAATGGATATTTCCATCTATTCTAAATTAGGCTTTCAAATTTTTCCTAAAATAATAAATATATAGGTAGATGTTCCATTTAGTTGAAGAACGATTGAGAGAATATCATATCATGTTTGTAAATTATTTGGCAGATATTCATTTCAAACATCTCTATGTGATGTGTATGTAACTTGTTAAAGAATATATCACTAAAGAAGTGATTGATTTTTTTAAGGGCATCTCATATCTCATTGGTAACAAATCTTGGTAAGTTAGTGGAATAAGTGTTTGTATAAACACATAATAGTCGTGACTCTTCATTTTATACAATCTACAATCCTTTAAATTTACCAATCTAAATATATTCTAAGTATATCCATCAAGAAAACACAAACCCTTAAGTTATTTGTAAACAAGGAACTGTGCATTTTTGTCTAATGTAAAACGAGCTTTGGGCTGTATAACTAATGACTCATCATACATCAACTCCATATTTTTACGGTGATAAAAGAAAGATATATTCATTCTAGCCTTCATGTTGTTCTTTGTCTTCACTTTCACATTCGTAATCATGCTAAAAATATTTTCAAACATGTTCTTTTTAATGTGTATGGCATTAAGGTTATAGCTGAGGAAATTGTCTTTCAATAAGAAAGCTCCCAAAACATTCCTCGCCTTACCCAATTATCGGTCACACTAAAAATAAAAAAAATTATGCTTACCAGATTGAAAACCAAACATAATATCATCATTCTATTATACCACATCATACAATTCTTCACTTGACGATAGCGACGGTACAACATCACTTTCAACTTTACCAATAAAAAATTCATTTATATTCTTTCTGTACTTATGATTAGTTGGTAAGAACCATCAGTGACAATAAAAAAAAAAAAAAGCTTTGCCACTAATTTATAACATAAAAGCCTTGTAATTTTCCATATAGATGGACATGTTAATTTTTTATGTGTGCTCCAACTATAAATCATTCCATACATAAATAATCATTAATAGTTCATATTAAAGTTGCCTTCATCTGAAGATTCTATTTTATTAACATATCATAAGTAAAGGTCTTAGATGACCACAACTATTTAAATTCATTAATTAATGTTTAAAGACAAACATCTATATTTTGACCTAGACTATTAGAACTGAATATGATCATAGATAAACACATGAACTCTGACCCCATACACATCCTCGGTGGTAAGTTATAAACCATAGTATCATCAACTAATAAAAAAAAGGAGTAGGAAATGACCCGAATAAATAGAATATGTCTATCTATACAGGTTTTACCATCGGATGAGTGCACCATAACTCCATCTATCGCATCACGTGGATGATGTCTTGCCATATGATTAGTAGTATTTGAAGACATGAATAACTTTTGCAGTTTATGAGAGATTAAAAAGTATTTAAGTTTTTTATATGCAATAAAATTCCTTTCCCTGTGATTTTTAAGTTTATAACAAGCATGCCTATATGTTTTACACTCGATTAACTCTGCATTTTTAAAGTAGTATAACATACGGAAGTTTGGACACATGTCAGTTTTTTAATATCCTAGATCGAGGGGTTTCATCATTGATTTAATAACATGAAAGTTCTTTTATCAGCCTATTCCTTTCAAATAAAATACTTCTTCCTCATTCAATAATTATGTCGTAACTGGCCTTACTCAATCCATAATATAATTTGATGGCGAAAACTAGTGCAACAACCAATAATTTATTGTAATTTGTGCACCTATCCCATAATGTTTCATTGTAGTCTTTCAAAAGATCAAAAAACTTAAATGCATCTGCATTTGGTTTTTTTATCTATAATTGAACATTCACCTGCATAATCCCAAGTCATTCCCTATATATATATTCGTTTGTCCGTGCTTCACTGTGGGTTGAACCATATTTTTAAAAACATAAAAAACTAGGGTTGAACCATATTTTTAAAAACATAAAAAACTAGTTATTATGAGCATGGAGAGTTTTTTGCAATGCTATGAACTCTAGCAAGACAATAAATCTTTAAAAGCTAACTCGATGTGAATTGGTTTATTTAATAGGTTTAGAGGAAACCTAGATGACCTTTTTTTATTTTCAAAAACTAATGTTAAATGATAAAATTTTTAAAAAATAATATGGTAAAAAAATAAAAGATAACGTCTAGCCATGTAAACTTTTCAAACCAACAATCTGGTATATTAGATAAAAAAAAAAAACATATATAGAAAAGTAGTGAAACTCATTTCCCAACCAATTTAACATCAAATGATGAATTATCACTATTATTATTATTATAACAATTACTTTTCTCATCGTTATTATTATCATTATTAATATTTTCACTATTATTACAGCTCCCACTATTACTATTATTATCAATAAGTAATATCATAATTATTATTAATATTATTATCTTGATCACTATCATTATCGTTGTTATTATCATTGTTATTATTTTTATAATTATTATCATTACCTGCATAACTAATATTACCTTTATTTTTATTCTTATCACTATTATTATTATTATTATTATTATTATTATAACCACAACAACAAATATTATTACTACTATTATTACCATTACTATTACGACTACTACTACTACCACTACCATTATGATCATTATAACCATTACGAGTACTACCACTACCACTACCACTACCATCATAATCATAATTATTATTGTTGTTGTTGTTATCACAATTGTTACTATCATCGTCATAATTATTGACATCATAGCCACTACAACCATTATAATAAACTACTAATACTATTACTATCATCATCATCATCATCATTGTTATTATTATTATTATATCAAAAATCATAAACTTGTTTTGAATGATAAAATAAAAAAATCATAAAACTTTGACAAAAAGGCAAACGAAACAAATAAGAAATAAAAAAAAAAAGGATCAAACTAAAATAAATATTATTTCTATCATCATCATCATTGTTATTATTATTATTATATCAAAAATCATAAACTTGTTTTGAATGATATAATAAAAAAATCATAAAACTTTGACAAAAAGGCAAACGAAACAAATAAGAAATCAAACAAAAAAGGATCAAACTAAAATAAATATTATTTCTATTGAAAAAACCATAAATTTGATTTAAAGGGTAAAATTAAAAACTATAAAACTTTGACAAAAGAGTCAAAGGAAAAAATAAGAAATTAAAAGTAGAAGGACCGAATTGAAAATTTTAATATACACAAATTAGAATTAAAGGACTAAATTGTAAACAAATAAAGCTCTAAAAAAAAAGAAAATGAACAGAATAAAAAATAAAAACTAAAAGGATGGATTCTGAAACACTAGCAAAAAATAGAGATGGATTTAGAAGGATTGAAACTATAAAAAATTAAAAAAATAAGGACTAAAATAAAAAATAAAGCATGTGAGAAATTGTAATTTATGGACAAAATTGAAAAAAAAAACTTTTATCAAGGAAATAAGAATGAAATAAGAAATTTAAAAAATGAGGACTGAAATTGAAAAGTAATAAATAAAGAGGACAATTATGCACTTTAGCTGTTAGCAAAGAGAAAAGAAAGAAAAAATCAATTATCGGTGGCAATCCAACAATTATAAACCCACAAACATCATACCATGTGAAAGAGAACATGATTACGCCTCCAGGAAGATGGTGGATGGTCGAATTTGGCCACCAGGTGGTGTCACATGTGCCACCTGAATGGTACAGACACCACCCACTTACTGGTGCACGAAGAACACGTGTCAGGAGTTTTTTCAATTAAAAAATTAAAAATAAAACATAAAAATACCAAAATACCCCTCATTAATCTCTTAAATTATACAAAATACCCATGTGAAATTAACAAAATACCATCAAAGACAAAGCTTTTTTTTTTGTCTTTTTTAAGGTTAAAAACATTCTTTTACGGTGCATGGAAAGTGGAAAAGCATAAAACATCCCTATTCAGCAACCTAAAATTTTTTTTATCTTTAAGATAAAGAAATATTTTACCATTACAAAGCTCGTGAAAAGTTAAAAAAAAGTTTTTTATTATGTTAAAAAATTTAAAAATAATAAAAAACCAAAAAACCCAACTTGAAGGCTTAAATTTTCTCTATTCAAGGATAAAAAAATAATATCCATAGTAATCTATGCCAATAAAACACCTATCCATTTTAGCTTTTGTTAATGACAACTTTTGTTTACGCATTTGCGATAGTGTTTCAAATGAAATTCAGCTTCTACATGTTTGGTAAAGAAAAAAACAGGATTTATTATTCATGGAGCCTGCCTTTTATTGCATTTGCAACGCATGGTTGATCGAAGCAGCTTCCCGCTGCTTTTGTTGTATTTGTGTTACAACACAATAAACAATGGCGCACTTGGAATCGTGAATTCTAGCCGTCATTAAAGAATAGGTCTCAAAAGTTTTAGCTATTAAATGTTTTTTTTATATTATTCTAGAGTATAATAAAAACTTTCAGTGTGTGGGTTTTTGGCCTCCGTTGAAAGAAAAATAAATTCATTATTTATTGATAATTGAAACCATCAAGGTTTTCTTCTTTTTTTTTTCTTTCTTTTCTTCTTCTCGATAGTAACATATATCATTAAGTTAATGACCAGTCATCTATGCTGTGATGGTAAACGGCATTTGAGTCCTGTAATATACTAAAATTGATGGGAGAATCGACGTGTCCATATACTTATTTTACTATATACTCTAATAGTGGAGTCACGTTAGTGGAGTCACGTTTGTAACATTGATAAAAATAAATAAATTGTGTCTTTGATTGAGAAATATTTTAGTATTTTTACATGAGTTATTTATCATAATCATAGTAATAAAGACAACGACGATTATGATGGTGGTACTAATTGTAGTAATGATGATGATAATAATAATAATAATGGTAGTGATAGTTGTGGTAATAGTAATAGTAGTGGTAGTTGTGACCGTGGTGGTAGTGATAATAGTTGTGGTAGTGGTCATTGTTGTCATAATAGTAGTAATTGTAGTGGTAATAATAATGATAATAATAATGATAGTATCACTGATGAGATTTGATATATAGAAATTTAATGATACGAGCAATTTTAACTTGTGGTACATTAAGAAGTGTGACTTGTTAGTTCAAATGTTTATTTAAGACACTAAAAGATATATGCGATTTATCTAAGGGTGTAAATGATAATGAGAAACAAGATGCTATAAAAATGACACATAGTGTTATTGAACTTTGTTTGTATGGTGAGATTCTAAGAAAGGTGTTAAGGACACCATAATTGTTGGATTTTAGACAAAGTTGAAAAATCTTTACATAACCAAATCTATGACAAGTTGATTGTATCTAAAACATTGATCGTATACTCTCTGAATGAAAGAAGATATGCCTATTAAAGATCATTTTAATGAATTCAATAAAGTAGTTTTAGATCTGTGAAATATTAATACCAAGGTTGAAGATAAGGATCAGATTTTAATTTTATTATATATGTTACCTCCATCTAATGATTATTTTATTGATACTTGTTGTGGGGAAGAGACATTTTTAGTTTAAAAGATGTCAAAGCTTTCTTAAACTCTAAGGAGTTAAAATATAAGTTTTAGAGAGTTATAATGATGATGTAAAGGGCTTGATTATGAAAGGCATAACAAATAATAATGGTTTATATAGTGGAGACAAGTCTAGATCAAAATCAAAATCAAAATCTATGAAAATTAAATAGTTTAAATGTTATGAAGTATGTCACTTTAATAAGAACTATCCAAGTAAAAAGTTAAGTGAAAGAAAAAGAAAATCGCTAATGCTACAGATACTAGTGAAGTGGAAATTTTTGATGATGCTGAAAATATTCTAGTTGTATTTATTGGTAGCTCAAGTGATGAGTGGATATTTAATTTCGGTTGCATATTTCATATTTATCCTAATAAAAGTTGGTTTGACGCTTATAAAGTTGTCAATGGTATTGCTTTATTAAAAGACAACAAATAACTTTTTGTTATTAGTGTGGATGCAATTCAAATTAGAATGTACAATGAGATTGTTTGAACATTAGAAGTTCAACATGTTCCAGAGATGAAGAAGAATTTAATTTCCTCGAGTGTTATGGATTCCTAAGGTTATGGTTTTCGTGCTAAAGGTGGAGACTTGAGGGTTTGTAAGGGTACTAGTGTTATGGATTCCTAAGGTTATGGTTTGGTTTGTAAGGGTATTCTTGTCATAATAAAAGAAAAGTTGGTTAACGGTCTTTATCATCTTTAAGATTCAACAATTATTGATTAAGTCAATATATTATTTTTTGTTGGTTCAGATAGTGCTTCCATCTAGTTATGACACATACTACTAGAATAAATGAGAAAAATAAAATTTGTTATGTGGTCATAAAATAAGTAAATAAAGATTTATATGAGTATTGTGTTGATGATAAATAATGAATATATAATAAAATTCAGTACGACTATCCATCATATCAAAGGTATTGTGGATTAAGTTTATTCTAATATTTGGGTTCCTTTTATGATATCAAAAGGCGAAGCACAATATATATTGAATTTATTTATGGTTATTTTAGAAAGGCCTAGGTGTGTTTTATGAAGAGAAAAAGTAATGTATTAATCACCATTAAACAGTGAAATGATTTAATTAAAAAGCAAATTGATAAGAAAATAAAGCATTTAAAAACTAATAATGGTTTAAAATTCTACCCAAGTGAGTTTGATGAATTTTGTAGGAATGAAAGAATCATTAGATATCACATTACTAGGAATACACCATAATAAAATAAAGTTTCAAAATTTATGAACAAAATACTTTTAGAAGAAGCATGTTGAATGCTCTTATAACCTAGATTGTAAAAATTAATAATAATAAATTCTGCTAATATAATCAACATGACTTGTTATCTAGTGAATAGATCTTTATTGATAATTTTAGAGTTTAAGACTCCATATGAAGTAACAAGTGTTAATACAATCAGTTAAATCTTTTATATTGGAGACAATATTATATAAAAGAGCAACAAGCCCTTTTAATTGGTGTCAGTTCTTTCTCTAATGGAAGTCGAATTTGCTAACCTTTAAGTCAGATTCATTCACATCAACAAGGAATTTTACCTTGTTTCATCAAATAATGCCTGCCATAACTTATGAAAGGATTACTAATAGTATCTTAGTTAGAAAGGATTAGGAAGAAAAATGATTCTATCATAAGGCTTAAATTAGTGACTGAATAGTTTATGTTAGAAAAAAACATCATTTTTGTCTATCAACTCACCTCTTACTTTATATGAGCTTGGTCCCTTTCCACCTGATTTTGATGAACTTATGATTTGCATGGGAAGCTTGAATGTGAAGGTTTAAACAAATTTTCTTGCTTCAATTTAATTAAAAAAAAAAACAAAGCTAGTTTAACTATCTTTTCTTACTATATGTGTTGGATAAAAAAGAAATAACCCTAGGTCTTGTTCTCTTACTGATTACTCTAAGATAAGAATATTTGGATATCATATTTATGCTTATATTAAAAAGATAAACTTGATAGTGATAAAGCCTATTTTTATAGTTAAGTTCAAGCATTGCTTGGACTTGGTTAATTTATGTAGTACTTAAAAGGTTTTTGGTGGAGGCGATTAAAGAGAAGTTTAGGTTTTGTAAATTGACTCAATTAAGTCAAGATGAAGATTTATTGAGTTTATCTTAAATTATAGGCATAAGTAAGAAAAGAAATACCAATGTGTTTAGTTTGTATATAAAAGCCTAAAATTAATATGTTCTAGAACAAGTTTTGTTTGAGGGTGCTTCTGTTCTCTACACTTTGATGGCTGGAGAAAAAAGAGAAAATATGAGTTTTTGGGTTACTTTGGAATTTGTGATGAGATATTAATTTTATACAATGCCTTATTATCCCTTACTTTTTTATACTTTTTTATAATGAATTTCTTTGATCGTTTCACTCATGAAGTAGGTCTAAGTTGTTGATCTAAGTAAATCATGTGTATGCTTTAGTGTGATTGATTATGTTTTTATATATATATACACACACTTGCCAATCAATTTAAGATTTTATGGTTATTTTCACTATATGGACAAACTTGATCGAAACTTAGTCATGTTAATGCCAAGAAAAAAAAAAGAATAAAGAAATTGTATAATTAATTTAGGTTGACTCGATAACTCACAAATTGATCTAATAACTCAATGACTCCGCAAAATTCTTTTATAAAGTCTACTAATTATGATATGCACCATCCTTGATTTCTTAACAAAAAAAAAATATTAATAGAAAAAAGAACATAGGAAAAAAAGGAACAACCATTACCCATTTTTTCTAGTAAGACCTCTTTAGTTCTTATAATATGATTGGTGAGTTATTCAAAACTAGGTAATTTTTTTTTAATTTTATTAAGAGTCCATTTATTAAAAAGTATATTTTTACCCTAATCACATATTTAAAAGTATATAATTTATTCAAAACTAGGTAATTTTTTTTTAAATTTTATTAAAAGTCCATTTATTTTACGTGGTGTAGTATACTTTTACCCTAATCACATATTTAAAAGTATATAATTAATTAATACACATTATAATTTTATATGAATCCCATTAAAAATTCTTTTTTAAAACTTTAGTTAAAAAATTTATGATTTATATTCTTTAAATTTAGTTTTTCAAATTATAATAATTAAAACTATGAGAATATCAAACACATTATAAGTTTCCAAACCAATAGACTAAATCCAAATATACACAAGCTAATTATTAACATAAATAAATAATATTTAAAAAATAAATATAAGTACCATATTTGAGATTTTTTAATGCAATAAAAGAAGGAAACATTTCAAATCAATGGCAAATAATAAAACAAAACTTCGTATTCTTTGTTTACATTTTCAATTGTAAAGTTTTTATCAAAATATTTTTAGGATGGTAATAGATATTCATGAGTTGGGTTTCTTAATATTTATATTTTATTTATTATTTATGGAATAATAAATTTAAATATTTATAAATTATTTATTTAGTTACGGATATGCATTATTTAATTATTATTTATTACTTAAAAAAATAATATATATGTGCGTGTTGTCAATATTAAAAAAAAATTATTATATTAAAAAAATATAAATATTTTACAAATATATCTATATAGCATAAATATATATTACAAGTTAAAATCAAGTAAATTTTAATAAATTTAATAATATTTATATCTTACTCATTACCTATTAAATAATATAATTATTCAAAAACTTTTTATTCATTTAAATTGAGTGATGTTAATATCTATTAAATTTAGATTAAATTGTCTTCCTCTGTTTTTTTTATAAAGTCAATATTGCTTGGAATATATATATAGTTTTTCTCTCCATTTTTATTAGTGATTTTTTGTATTGCATTGATTTTACTAACAAGAAAGAAGGGGAGGAAATTCAGTGTTTGCGTGAACCAGTTTACGCAAAAGCAGTCAGTGGCAGGCAGTCACTGCCACCTCACCTTTTTTTTTTTTGTCAGTACAATACATCAAACCATACCACCAATGCATTAAATTTAAAAGGAAATAATAAAAAAAAGAATTTTCAGAATAATTTATTTCTCTTATTATTTTTTTCTCCAACTCCCACTCTCCAACCGCAACATCCTCTTCTCCCTGCCCTTATAACCATCCCACCACCATAACCATTTTTTTAACCTTTTCCCGTTGCTATTTCTATTGTTGTTGTTCTTATTATCATTATCATTATCATTATCATTATTGTTATTCTTTTGGGTTATCGAGTTGATGATGCATGTGGGTTTCTTTCAGATCCTATATATGATTGATTTTTTTCTCTCAAAATATTTTTTTTTTCGAGGTATGCTCAAGTTCTTCTTTTTTCTTTTTTGATGTTGTTGCCTGGTCTGTCTGTAGATGGATTGACATGTGATGTTTGTTTTGCAGGATCTTTGTGCTCTCTGAGCGAAATCATCTAGCATATTGAGGTATTTTTGGCCCTGTTTTTGTTTTTTTTTTCCCCATCTCTTTTTCTGGGTTGGATGGTTTCTATTTCTTTTGTGAATCTTGATGGTGATCTGAATCTTGTTGCTTCTCAGATATGCTTTTTATAATTTTTTTTCCTTTTTTTTTCCAAATTTATGAAGTCAGTTTACATTTCCATGTGTAGTTATCACAAAACAAAAACAAAATCTTCCTTTTTTTCTAAAAAAAAAAAACTTATCTTATGATTTTCAATAGACTTAACTTTTAAGTTTTCATCTTATGTTCACAATTCACATACCAGTTGTCCATCTTGCCACAAAGCATCTTTCTTTCTGACGTTATTCTTCTCTATCAGTTAATTTAGTCGCTTAACATCCTCATTCCTCATCTTATTTGCTTCAAAGGTAAAGGGAAAACACTTTTTCAATGGTTAATTACTATTATTATCCCATATATGAAATACTTTGAGTAGTATAATTGGAGATATTATTCTGGGTTAATTCCCTTTTCTTTATTCTTTCATCTATTTGCTTTTTATGATGATGCAAGGTGATCATCTTTAGGCCCTTTGCACTTTCAGTTTAGCATATTGAACCTTTTGAATCCTATTATTTTTTATTCCATGTAGTGATGGTTAAGCGGGGCTGGTGTGCGAATGCATTTCTTCCCAGCAGGCAATGCGACCCCATCGAAGTGGGTCAGTGTTTATTCTCACTAACATAATGGAAGCAGCATTGAACTAAGAGAAAAATAATCCTCGAGCTATTGGTTCAGTGGCAGGAAGGCTTGATTCCCTCGTTATCATCTTGGATTCATATCCAAGGAGTTGTGAAAAAGAAATTTTGTGTGAATGCACTGTTTGACAATGGGGAAGCCCACTCCTGCAAGAACTCAGCCTTGATGTGTGAAAGCTTCCTTGAAGATATCTGACCATTAGAACCAAAAAAATAATTGGGCAACAGTAACCTAAGAATAGTACGAGGGATACTAACACTGCTAAAATCTAAGAAAGTGTTGTGTTATTTATTTAAGGAGTGATGTGATAGATTAAGTCCTGCAATGATTGCAATATGTGATGTTAGTAAAAAGTTTTGTAGAAGTGTTAGCGCCCCAAAATTACTCTGACGACAGCCAAGCTTTGTGCACAATTTCCTTGCATTTGTGCTGGATGATACTTGCATATTGTTGTCTTTTTCAAACTCTTTTCCTTTGAGCACTGCATCCTGTGTATTTGCTTGTGTTGCTTCTAGAACCTGTGCAAGTGTCTAACCTGTTTAAAAATAATTATGTCTTATAGCAGTGCATGTACTTCATTTGCCCTGTGTAACATGACTGCAAGCTTTATATGGTTTTAAAATAATGTATCAATGTGTCTCAGACTCTTGGAACAATTGTGTTGCCTCAAATCCTATACACCTTGTCTTCTGTGCATTCTTACGTATTGATGACTATGCTTTATACACCTCATATATTAGTATGTATTGTATCTGTAGTATGAAGTATGTGCCACCTAGCTAGCTTAACTGGCTGCGGCATTGATGTGATGATGTGTCTATGTTTTCTTACAGGTATCATCAGGCATCCACATTTCCAGGTTTGAATGATCATCATAATATTGAATTTTTAAGTTTGAGCCCGAGTTGAATTATTTGAGGCAAGTCTTCACAGTTAGCCTAACATGCTTGTCATTTGAAACATCAATTTGTAGAAAAGAAAATTTGTCTCTTCCAATTAGTTTGAGTAGTGATTTTAGATATGGAATTTGGTGATGTGATCTTGTGAACCATCTGCTTCTTCTTCTTCTTCAGGTGAAATATCACTTGTAGCTGTGCCATTCGTAAGCTGTTATAACTTTATGATAAATTTGGTTTTGCTGGCAAGAAAATGTTGGGGGGCAACAATGGCAATTCTTTGCTTCCTGTTTTGATGGATGAGAATCATATTCCTTATCAGACTAACACATCAAACCAGTTGCAGTTGTTTGGTAATTGTGAGTTCTCATCTCATTAAGTGATATTCTTTTTTATTCTTAGTGACTGATTCTATAAATTGTCTATGGTGTATGTGTCTCTACTCTGTTTGCTCGTGGTCCTCTCTAGCAAATGAATTAAATGATTTACTATGTTAAGTGTGATGTAATAAACGTCTTAGGTATGGTCATGAGATAATGAGCTTCAGGCAACAGGTGCCCTTAATTAAATGTTATTAGTTCCTGAACCAGTTTTGTGGGATGTGTTATGAAAGGATAACAAGGCATTATGCATGTGTTGAAAAAGGAATGGTTATCTGGCTTTCTTCTTCTTCTTTTTTGTTTTTTTTCATGAATATTTTGGGTTTTCATCTACTTCTAGTTTATTGCGGAGTTCGAATTTACATAATAGTGTATAATACTATCTAGTATTCAGAGTCTTAATTTCTTTAAGGATGTTGAACTGTTTAGGAGTTTTCTATAATATTTATCAATTCTCCTGTTATTTCTTATTTGCATTTCCATTTCCTATCTATTATCCTCACTTTCTATTGAGAACTACAAGAATTGTGTCGCCTGTAAGAAGAGAACCTATTCTTTATGATAGTTAGGGCTTTGACAGTGAAACCTTTTTTGGAATCGATCACACCACTTTCATTCCTCAGAATGTGAGGGATCTATGCTAGATTGTCGTGAACTCATAATTCAAGTTCATACCTTTTATAGTCCTTTCATTACAGGAATGGGATTAAATAATTAACCAAGTAAACAGAGATCAAGAATAAAAGATTACTAATTGTCTCACTTACTGAAAATGGATATCAAATCTTGAATTACTTCTTTGGTTATAGTTTGACAGGTTCACTCTCTTCCTGCTGCTTCCTTTTCTTTTTGTTCTTTTCAAGATAAAGTGGTTTGATTGATCTGTACTATGCCATTGGTTGTTTTAGTGGCAGCTGGATGCAGCATTGATCCAGTGAATTATTTTGGAAATGAACATGGAACTCCTATCCTCCGTGCCAATAAACGTGGAAGGGAAGCAGAAGATTTTGGCAGACAGCAAAAGCTACAGATTTCCTTAAATTATAACATTTGTCAAGATGAAGCTGACCGCGCAGCAAGCATTCCAAACCCAAACCCTGTTTCAACTGGGTTGCGTCTATCTTATGATGATGATGAACACAACTCATCCATAACTTCTGCAAGTGGAAGTATAAGTGCTGCACCTTCAATCATCCTGTCCCTTGGTGACAATATTAGGACTGAGGTTGATCGGCAGAACGATGAGTTTGATCAGTATATAAAGATTCAGGTATCAGGTCACATTAACACTTCTGGCATGCTGTTATGCTACATGCTATTAAACTATCTCTGCGTTCTTATCTCATTTCCACTGCTTGCAATTTTGTGCATGATTTCCAAATTGAAATGATTTCTCATGTTTCTGAGTGTTTACTGGGACTAGATCAATTATTATGAAGTTTTCTTTGTTTTGATAAGATAAAGTTCTTGGATTCATGATTACCTGATTGGGGTGGGGTGGTTTACATTGATGATTGTGCGGGAGCAAACCATCTACTTACATATTAGTGTATGCGTTGTTAATTTTTGCCTTTGAATGAATCTCCTTCAAACAGGAGGAGCACTTGGCTAAGGGGTTGAGGGACTTGAAGCATAGACATATTTCTTCTTTGCTTTCTGCCATGGAGAAGGGTGTGAGCAAGAAGCTACAGGAAAAAGACAGAGAAATAGAGAAAATAAACCGTAAAAACAAGGAGTTGATTGAGAGAATAAGGCAGGTGGCTGCTGAAGCCCAGAACTGGCACTATAGAGCAAAGTACAATGAATCAGTTGTCAATGTCCTGAAGAGCAACCTCCAGCAGGCAATTTCACAGGGCGCTGATCAAGGGAAGGAAGGATTCGGAGACAATGAGATTGATGATGCTGCCTCTTACATTGAACCTAACAACTACCTGAACTTTACAGGTCACCCTGCAAAGCCTCTCCTCTGGAATTATCAAGGCTTGAAGGAACATGTGACATGTCGAGCATGCAAAACAAGGGAAGTGTCCATGTTGTTAATGCCCTGCAGGCATCTCTGCTTGTGTAAAGAATGTGATGCGTTAATCAATGTTTGTCCTGTATGCCGGTTGATCAAAACTAATAGTTTTCAAGTGTACTTGTCCTAAAATATGGAGTAAATCACTCAAAGTAATCTACACCCATCATACGAGATTACATGTCAAACTGTTCTTTACCTGACGCATAAGATGTATGTCTAGTAACTTATCTTTGAAGGATGAAAGCTTCCGTTGGCTCTGATCTTTTACCTGCTGCCCGAATGGCGCTCTCTTTCTCTCTCGTCCCTTGTTATTCTTTTCCTTATAGTATTTATCGCCTGCCTTACAACTTTGGAGCCCTATATATGCAGTGGTCTCGGTGCATATAGGTATTGTAGTGATGCTTCATGTTTTGGACTCTCCTCAGTCACAGCAAGAATTAAGCAGGTTCATAGTGCAATAAATCTCAAGCTAAAGGAAGCCCATCTCACTGCAGTTGTGCTGTAATATCTCAAGCCCACTGATCAAATACACTAAATGTGCTGTTATGTTGATCAAAGGCTGAAAAATATGGGATTGAATAATATTAAATGCACTGAAAAGTATGCTGAATTTTAGCAGAAAATCGTTTCGTGTTATTATTATTTTTTAAATCACAAATAAAAGGTATTTCTGAGCTACCTTACATGTTAATCAAGACTAAATTTTCTCTGAATAATATTAAAGATTTTCTCTAAATAATATTAAAGATGCTGACCGAGTCAAAAAAATCAAAGAAAAAAATAAATCTTTTTTATGATATTGCAGTTAAATCTCTTTCCACCAACAGGAAGGCAAGATGATATTGCTTAAAATTAATTTTATTTTTTTTTAATGTTTTTTATGATATTGCAGTTAAATCTCTTTCCTCCAATAGGAAGGCAAGATGGTATTGCTTAAAATTAATTTTTTATTTGTTTTTTTTAATGTTTTGATGTTAAAAATAATTTTTTTTAAATAAAAAAATATATTATTTTGATATATATTCAAGTAAAAAATAGCTTGCTACCACCCTTTTTTTATAAATTGGTACGGGCTACAACTGTAAGGAGATCAAATAAGGGTTCAATTGTATTAATCCATTACTTAATTTCAGAACCAGAATCGAAGAAGTATAGTTATGTTGTTTTTATTGAAACTCCTTCCCTGTCCTAGGCTTGGCTGGCCTAGCACAGGATTCCTCCATGTCAGAAGCGTTTGTGCTGCTTCTAAATCTGTCAGGATTAGCTAAATAAACTAGTGCAAATTGGATCCAGAATCCCCATACTTGCCTTTTAAAATTTTAATTTTTATATATGACAAATTTAGTCCCTTCAACTGGCATGTTCAAAGACGACAAATTGTGTCATGAATTATTTTGATTGCAAGGATCTCGTCATCTAGATGCCAACCGTGTTTAAATCCAAATAAATTAGTTAGCATCTAATTTTGATTCTATTAATAATTGGAAGGATTGAAGAGATATTAATGAAAATCCCAAACAAGGAAGGCAACAGGCCCTTTACAGATTCTCATTTGTCACGTCTTGTGGTCATGCTGTGCCTAGATGATATAATTTAACATGAACTTGGCGGATATAGATATATGTTATAGTTGTCTAATAAGATACAATATGAATATTATAAAATTTATATCTTTTATTTTGTGTTAAATAATAAATAGTATTCCACTATTAAATATTTAAATTTTTTTATATAATGTATAATAAATAAGATATAAATATAATAATAAAAATTGATATGTGGATATTTGTTGTCATTTTTATACTAGTTTTTTTTTTTGGAACAAGGGATGAGTTATGTAATTACCTAGTCACCCGTGTCCTTGAATTATAAAATATGGTATTCACGGTTATAGGGGGTAGAGTTTGCATTCATAATATATCTAGCCAAACTTATAATATTTAACAAATTATAAAATTGTTCTATTCAATTATTTTTTTGGATCCAAGTAGGTTGGATATATCATGTTGAATTAAATTTTTTATGGATATTATAAATATCTATAAGTTAGATTTATATTACTAATTTTAATATGTTATTATTTGGAGGCATAAGTATATCATAGATTGTAAGTATGATAACATTCAAATTATCCTTTATAGGGGGTAGAGTTTGCATTCATAATTATATCTAGCCAAACTTATAATATTTAATAAATTATAAAATTGTTTTATTCAATTATTTTTTTGGATTCAAGTAGGTTAGATATATCATGTTGAATTAACTTTTTTATGGATATTATAAATATCTATAAGTTAGATTTATATTACTAATTTTAATATGTTATTATTTGGAGGCATAAGTATATCATAGATTGTAAGTATGATAACATTTAAATTATCCTATTTTGATAAGACGAGTAAAGTCAGGGTAAATAATACAAATATTACACAAAAACAAGTTTTTTGTAACACTCCTACGTAATTATTATTTGATTGTTTATAAATAAGTGTTTTTTTAATAAAAAACCATCTAAAGTTTTACTTTTATCATCCCATGATTCATTTTCATTTAAAATTATAATATACTTTAAAACTTAAAATAAATCATATAAGTTTAATAGTTATACTTTTTTCCCTCGTCATAATCATCTCCTTGTGATTATTTTGGAAGTACCACACCCAAATTTCGTACCATAATGTTATTCTCATGTTGTGCAAGTCAATATAGTTTTATCTTAGTTTGTATAGTTTTGAGCATGGCAAAATAAAATGGTGTTAGGAGTTGGGAGTTGCCTCAAATGTGAGTTCATTTTTTGAAAACCCAAATTTCAAACTTGCTCGAAACCCATAAGAATCTTCGCGATTTCTTTATTATCCAAAAGCCGTTTTGTATCTCACATGGCAAATTCAAGCATATTTATCGAAAACAATTAATTTTTTATTCAATTATTTATCAATTAAAACATAAACAGGAGAGAAGAAAAGAGAAAGAATAAAATGACAAAGCATAAAATCAGATTATTTAATAAAAAAACATAGATTAACACAAAACTATAATGTTTTTATTTTATTATATGCTAAAAAATACAAAAGATTAAAATAAAATATAACAATTGATTCACATTCAATCTTATATTTAAGGATAAAATTAAATAAAAATTCAATATTAAATAATAATTTAAAAAAAGAATAAAAAACCAAAAGACCACTAAAAAAATTATGAGTTTGATGAAAAATCTATATATATATATATATATATATATATATATATTTTAATAAGGGATGGAAACCTGTCATTCACATCTTCTTTTCTTAAAAAAATAAATTAATGACATGTTATACATCGCATAAAAGCAAATATTACATCCCTTTGCTAGAACCTTCAAACTTGACATTACACATATGTTAAGTATTGAGCTATGACATTGAATTGTTACCTAAACAATTAAAAGAGCATTCAACCTAGTTTACTATTTATATAAATTGTTAAATTGACCAGACTTGTATTTAACAAGGTCCAACTTCTTTGATGGTAAGTCCCAGAGATCAGAGCCAACGAATGAATCATGATCTTCAATTCCGGATTTGGGAGGTGGGCTTTGCTTTGCAAAGAGAAACTTAAGAGTCGTTTAGGAGGTTTCCTAGGATTAAAGCGAGATTGTACATTGCCATTATTGGATTAACTTTGTGAGGTACGAGAGGGAGAGAGTATAGTTATAAAATTACACCCGGTAGTTTACCTAGTATAATAACCGGTTGAAAAGAGAATTTTTAGTATGTATATTTTTTATTATTCATATTTAATTTTTAAATATTTTGGTTATGTTATACAAGATAATTAAAATTTTGTATTTCTTTTTGAACTATTGATCTCGTGAGAAATTAATGTGTTTTCAGATACTCGGTTACTAAGCAGACAAAATCCGGCAATAAAACCGAACATTGATTGAATTAGACTCGAATTTCCTGCACTCCAAATACTGTCTTGTTTTATGGCCCTTATCTCAAGTCTCAGAGGTCCAAAAATTACAAGATTGGTCTTGTTGGAAAGAAGATTCAATTTTCTATAATTTCTTCAGAAATAAAGATCTTTAAATTCGCATGTTTCCTGCCTCAAATTTGGCCTGCAATGTCAGGGTAGGAAGGAATTCAAATTAAAAAACACTGTCTTCACTCCAGCGGGGTAAAAAGACCACAATATAAAAGAAAAAAAAAGGGTTTGCAAGAGAAAGGAGGCATACATAGAGAAACCCAAAAGGAGACTAAAGAAAAGAGGAGGGGGCGGCACCAACAGGAACAAAAAAAAGAACAAAAGCAAAAATATTGAAAATCAGGAGGACACCTATCTATTCCATTGAAATTCTTTATTTTTGAGTGATGTTCATCGTATCAAGTTTGTTTCTCTTTAATTTAACTATGGAGTAGACTTTTATTTTGAGATTTTTGATGTAACCTTACTATGAATATGTGAACAATTTCTTTGATTGAATTATTACATTAAGATGTTGAGTATTTCACTCTATGTGTAATGCTTGTGTGTGTTTGGCCAACATTTGCATGATTTAGAATCCAATTTGAAACTAAGAAGTGATAATTATTTTAGCTATTGTTTGAAATACCTTAAGAAATCTATAGGATATAAATATCCTAGAAACTTTTGTAATCATTACAGGTTTTACAGCATTTAATAAATTTTGGCAAGTTCAGAACTTTCGTAGAGTAGATAAAATTTATTTGTCGAAATAATTTATTGATGCTCGAGACAAATTAATATTTACATAGAAAAACTTGATTATCAACATTAGGAGTAATTAATTTAATTGAGAAAATTCACATAAGCATAGTTACGGTAAGTCAGAAATCCTAGAACTAGTACAATTGAATACATTAATATTTAATCATTTGGTTGTTTGTTTTTTTAATTATTAATTTTTATTTCATAAACTATCTCATTCGATTCCTTAAATAGATCATAATTTAAAAGACCTTCGTAATTAGTGGTAATTTTTACAAATCCTCGTGGAACGATACTCTACTCATCACTTTATTACTTGTTACTATTCGTGCACTTGCGAAATTAACCAACAAGTTTTTAGCGCCGTTGCTGGGGATTTTAGATAAAATTACTAATAATATTAATATAAATTAAATTTGATCTAATTTATTGCCTTTTGTCTTTAGCTTTTTAAGTGTGTTGTCTAGTGCATAAGAAGCAACAAAAACCAGCCGTTGCTACCTTATAATCTTGAGATTGAGAGAACTGCAAAGGGGTTAAGAAAGAAAACGCAAGAGACTCAAAACAGTTTAGGCATCATCAGACAATGAAAATCCTAAGCAAGACACATGTGCATTGAGACATTTTGCTCTCCCACAGGTGACAGGAATCCATTCTATTATCAGGAAACCAAGGATTGAGGCCAATAATTTTAAGATCAAACCAGTAATACTGCAGATGATTTAGACCTCAATTCAGTTTTATGGGTTGCTATGTGATGATCCTAACGCCCATATTGCAAGTTTCTTGGAAATTTGTGACACATTTAAGCATAATGGTGTTACTGATGATGTCATTTGCCTCAAACTGTTTCCATTTTCTCTACAAGATAGAGCGAAGAACTGGTTAAACTCTATGCCTGTAGATTCAGTTATCAGCTAGGAAGATTTAGCTCAGAAATTCCTTGCTAAATTTTTTCCACTAGCCAAGACAACAAAAATGCATATTGAGATATCTAACTTCGCCCAACCTGAGAGTGAACCATTGTATAAGGCATGAGAGAGATACAAGGATTTGCTCAGGCGATGCCCCCACTATGGACTATCAAAGTGGATGCAGGTGCATAATTTTTACAATGGATTGAATGTCTTCACAAGAACACTAATTGATGTAGCTTCAGGAAGAGCTTTTATGAGTAAGTCATAGGATGATGCTTACAACTTATTGGAAGAAATGGCTATGAACAATTACCAATGGCCAAATGAAAGAAGCATATAGAAGAAGACTGTTGGGGTGCACGAAATTGATGCAATCACGACATTAACAACTTAAGTCCATTCATTAACTCAATAACTGAAAACCACTCAATTGTTAGCAAATGCCATCCATACAACGTGTGATTTTTTCCATAGAAATCACACAAGTGAAGAGTGTCAGGTTGGGAACCCATTCTCTCAAGCAGAGCATGCTTATTTTGTATCGAACTACAGCCGGCAGAACAAACCCTACAGTGCAACATATAATCCTAGTTGGAGAAATCATCCTAATTTCTCGTGGAACAATCAAACTATTATGAAGAATCTAGTAATGCTATCTTCAAGTGAGCACATGAAAGAAAAATCAAAACTTGAAGAACTTATGACAATGACATGGCTAAAAGATTGATATCTTCTCCCAAGTGTAGGAGTGTCGAAGTGATAAATAACCCCGTAAGAACGGGGTCGAATCACAAGGAGGTTAATTGTATAAATTATAGATAACAATAATACAACAACAACAACAATAACAACAACA